>NC_056726.1:59309794-59402294 GCF_019279795.1 Protopterus annectens | reverse complement strand
CAGCCACTCCCCTCATACTAAGATCCAGCCCTTGAACAGCCCTCCCCCACACCCATTTTTCTTCTCTTCCATTCTTCCACACCCTGTTAGCACAATCAACCATCAAATGTAATTACACTAATGCCTATACTGTTTCTCTCACCATCTTACTGCCTATGAGTAAATACTTGACAGTGGTATTCACTACCCACAAGGTCAAACAGACACACACGACTACACACAACACCAAACACTGTGCCATCCCCAGCAAATCGAATGTACGACCCTCAATAATATATCACCACTGTAAAACCACAAAACACAATCCTAAAGACAAAGACTATATAAAACTAAAAAACTCCTAAAGCTTAGAATATCCTGTCACTATAACCTTACAACACACGGGGATGTTCATCCCAACCCTGGCCACCCACACCCAGTAACCTCCACTCCCCTACCACAGCCCCCAAAGTCAAGCTACCCCTTTTTACTCTGACTAGTTCCCTCCTAGCATTTCACCTAAATATTAGAAATATTAACAATAATATTCCCAACCTACACGCCCTCCTAGCAACCCACTCCCCAGACATTGTGTCTTACGGAAACCTGGCTAAAACCTAGTACTACCGACAGTGAGATACTACCCCCAGGATATAATGCACACCGGTTAGACCGTGCAACTAAGAAAGGTGGTGGGATAGCAGTCCTTTACAAACACACTCTGTTAATAGAGACACCATTCAACCATGCTGAACTCCTCATAACCAAATTACAGATTATGTTTAAACATTTGTAGTGGTTAGTCTGTGGATACATTCCGCCAGGCAACAACTTAAATACCCTAGAGGATATCCTGTACTGGTTTGTCCACTACTTCTCCCCAAGAAACAATAGTTCTTGGTGACTTTAACACCAACTGGCATCCCTGCTCCTCTGAACCCCCCCCCCCCAACCAACCCACCGGCCAACAGGAATGTATCCTGGACTGGATCGTAGTTAACAACCAACCCCAACTGTATACTGCTGGCACTCTCCCTGACAACCTTGGTGACCATTTTCTAACCTATATCATAAAATATAAGGTAGGAAACCCTCACCAGACTAAATATAAAATGGTGAGGAACAGAAAAAACCTTGACACTGCAATATTCCTGAACGAACTACAAACAGTTGACTGGTCAAAACTAAAAAAAATCTACCCTTAGAAGAGGTTGTAGCTCACTTTAACACTAAATTCCCAACTATCCTTGATTCCCATGCTCCAGCACGTACAATAAAATCTAGATCAAACACAGCACCATGGCACACAAAATAGACCAAATCTAAAATCCAAAGCTAAAAACAGAGCCTGGGCCAGCTGGGGAACAACCAAAGCCCCAATTGACCATATAAAATATCGTCAACTCCAGAATGACACAAAAAAATCTATTTTACTGGATAAAAAGCTTCTACCATAATCTCCTACAGAAACATCAAAATAACCCCCAAATGTTCTGTGCAGGCTTAAATCAACTACTTCATCCAGAACATTCTACCACCGCAAGCCCGGCTAACCCATAGTTCCCCAGAGACCATAGATAGCTCTTATAATAACTTTTTTACCAAAACAATCCAGTCCCTAGCAAATCACCTAACCTCCGCAAACTTAAACCACACGCCTAATTTATCCACAAATCACCCCGAATTTAGCCTCCAACCAATATCCACTAGTTTTATCAAAATTCTCCTAAAAAAACTAAAACCTACCACCCTAGCTGCTGATCTTCTCCCTGCAGAGTACCTACAAATAGCTGCAGATGCCATTGCATATCCCATATCTATCCTTATCAACAGATCCTTATCCGAAAATCTGGAAAATATCCCATGTCATCCCACTCCATAAAGGTGGTAGCTCAATAGACATGTCCAACTATAGACCCATTGCCATTCTTTCCCTACTAGCCAAAATAATGGAGAGATGTGTACTCAAGCAACTAATGCAATAAGTTACACAGAATAACTTACTATCCAACTCCCAGCATGGCTTCAAGCCATATCACAGCACCACCTCAGCCCCCCTTTCCTTTACTAATGCCATAAACAATAAGAAAAATGAAAATAGGCTAACCTCCGCCCTCTTCCTTGACCTATCAAAAGCCTTTGACATGGTCAACCATGAACTTCTCATTCTTTCTCTAAAATCCATTTCTGTCAACATGCACACTATCCAGTGGTTCCAGTCCTACCTAACTGGTAGACAGCAGGCGGTGCTATGGCAGGGCAAACTCTCCAGTCAGCTACCTCTCACACTTGGTGTCTCTCAAGGCTCCATACTAGGCCTACTATTCTTCTCTGTTTTTATCAATAATCTTCACGCTGCTGTCCCTAAAGCTACCTGTACTCAATATGCAGATGATTCCACTCTCCTCTGTTCAGCCACCTCCCCATCCGAACTACAAATCTTAACCCAAAATACATTTAACACTATTGGGAACTGACTTGCCAACCAACGCCTACTACTGAACCCCAATAAAAATAAACTTCTACTCTTCACCCCCACTAGTAGATCTGACGCACTTTCATTCTCTGTCATGTCTAACAATGGCACCACTATCTCCCCAAATCAACACACTAAACTTAGGTTCATAGGTAGGTACTAGGCTATCTGCCCGAGGGCATTTATAAGCCTAGCGAGAGCGTGTCTGCTTTCGCCACCCCATTGATTAATTAACTGATCCTCTGTCAAACGGAGGCAATGACGTTCATAGGTTCATAGGTTAGTACTAAGCTAACTGCTCTTGCGAGCCATTTTAAGCCTAGCCAATTACCCTTTGTGAGACTCAAACCCTGCACCTTGCGTTTGTAAGGCAAACACCTTAACCATTAGGCCACCCTCCCACATCCCAAGTGATTCCAGGGGTGGGTGTATTTTGTTACCCATCCACTCGTCAAGGTTTCTCAAGTGTTAGTGAGGAGCTCTGCCTAATGTAGTTTGGAATTTTGTTCCAAAGCATGCAGAGTCTGTGACAGGAATCTATCCCTCCAGCATGTTCTATTTATTGTTGTGGCGAGGTTTAACTCACTAGAGCACGTGGCTCACAGTGACTTGGATTTCTTTAGGTGGAGCGTGTCCATCAATTCTTAGTTGGACATGGCTTTATAAGTCAGGCAGAGATCAAATCTGAATAAGAGATATGCCACTGTGTACAGCTGGAGTTCTTTCAGTCGGGCTGCATAGGACATATGTTTGAAGTCAGTAATCCTCTTGGTGAGGTACTTTTATGGTCTCTCCAGCTGTTGGAAGTGTCTTGTGAGGTACATCCCAAATGGGGGCATTGTACTCTATGATAGGTCTGATGAGTGAAGAGTAGAGGGGCACTATAACCTCTTTATTTCTAGATGCAAACCCTTTAGTAATTAGATGGGCCACATAGGATTTCCTAATTACTGAGATTACTATCTACCTGGGTCCCCAGATCTCTTATTACCTCTTCTGTGTTAAGGGGGCTGCCACCTATGTGGTAATTCGTGGGTGCTTTGTTTTTCCCAAATGGGATGACTATGCATTTTTTGGCATTTAGCTTGAGGCCATGAGTTTGACACCAGTTGTCCATCTCAGTATGGCCCTTTTGGAGGATGTCTGTGTCAGCCGGAGAGTCTTTTATGGCTCCCAGCTTGCAGTCATCAGCAAACTTGGTTAGCCATAGTTCTCTTCTGTTTGCCTGTACTTCTGAGAAGAATATGCCAAACAGTAGGGGTCCCAGGACAGAGCCTTGCAGGACACCACTTGTGACTGGTTTAGAGTTGGACCTGGAGCCCACTATTCTTACCATGTGAGTTCTGTCAGTAAGCCAGTTGGCAACCCATCTTGTGACGTAGGGGTTTATGTTCAGGCTGGTGAGTTTTTCTGTAATACCTGAGTTGGGAATGGTGTTGAAAGCCTTGGCAAGGTCAAGGTAGGCTGTGTGAACAACCTTTCCCTCATCTATGGTCTTGGTGACTGTCTCGAAGTCAACCAAGTTTAGTAGGCATGATCTGCCCTTAACAAAGCCAACTGGATCGGGTCAAGTGTTTGGAGGTTCCCAATGTCTTTGTTAATGAGTTTCATGATGATGTGCTCCATAGCCTTCCAGACCAGGTTAGGCTTATGGGGCGATAGTTACCAGGGTCAGTTGTAGCCCCTCCTTTGTGGAGTGCAATTACCATTGCTGTGTGCCATTCTTTGGGCACATAGCCTGTGGAGGGACTGCGGTTGAACAGCGTGTTTAGGTGGGGGGTTGGTTTGTTCTGTAGTTCATGCAAGATACAGCCTGGGACACCATCTGGCCCCATTGATGCTGTGTTTTTGGTTTTTGAAAAGGCTATTTTCACCTGTGCGTCTGTGATTTTTGGGACACTACACTTTTCCAATATTGTTGTGGGCCCTTTTGGAGGTGAGAGGGGGGGTGAAGTTTGCACTGAATCTATCTGCCAGGATGTTGGCAATATCAGTAGGTTCAGTATATTTTGTGCTATTTTGCACTAGTTTAGTGCATATCTGCAGTTTGCCACTTAGATTCTTAACATAGCTAAAGAAGACTTTGTGGTTACCTTTTGAATCTTTGGCTATTTTTCTTTCGAAGTTAGCCATGGATGATTTTATGAGGGACCTTAGTTTCTTACTGATACTGATCAGGGATGTCTTTCCTTCTTGGGATTTGCTTTTTTTCTGAACTAGTTTCCTCCTCCTATTGTATAGCCTGTTTATGGCAGGGATCCACCAGGCTGGTTTCCTTCTCTTAGAGGAGTGAGTCTTGGTTTTGCTAGGGATGGCACAGTCCATAAATCTTTGTAGGTGCTCATAGAGTGCATTTGTAAAGGTTTCTGCATCTTGGGCAGCGTTATTCTTTAGCATGGGGACTGTGAAACTTACCACCTCTGTCTTAAGTAAGGCGAAGTTTGCTTTAGAAAAGTTTGTTTTTTTTACTATGGTTTCCTTAGTTGGGGTGTGACGGGTTGACCTCTGGTGTGGAACATCTGTCGCCCATGTTTGTGATGACCAGGTCCAATATGTTTTCACCTCTGGTAGAGGAGTTTACCAGCTGATCCAGAGTGTTTGAGTTGATGAATTCCAGGAAGCGCTGGTCCTGGGAGTTTTGTACTCTTTCCCAGTTAATGGTAGGGTAATTGAAATCGCTCAATATCAGGGTGTTGGGTAGGACCTTCATGTTTTCCAGGGTCTCCAGAAAGGTGGAGTGGTGGTCCTGGGTCATGGAGGGTGATCTGTAGCAGGCCGCAGTTTGCACTGCAGATTTGCCCGATGTTAGCTGCACATGGATGATCTCAGAGGTATCATGCTGCGCCACTAACGTGGAGGTGTAGGTATCCTTGATGAATGTGGATACACCCCCTTCTTTTGTGTTTCAGTCTGTGTTCTCTGACCAAAATGTGTGGTACGAGTTGTAGCCCGGTAGTGCTGGGGTGCTCTCTAGAGCCTTGAACCAGGTTTCAGTTACTGCATAGATGTCGATGTTCTCAATACTGAGCAGTGCTTCGAGCACATGCATTTTGAGATTTAAACTCCTGACGTTGAGTAGCCTAACCCTAAGTTTTTTGTTAATTGTGCTGTTTACAGAGGTGGGTTTGACTTGTGAGCCTTGCCTAAAAAAGGCACTATGGGGGCAGCTAGAGCCTTGGCCAGTATTCGAAAGCCTAGGGGTGACTGGTGCAAGCCGTCTCTTGCTAAGGAAAGCGGCTTGTCGAGCATGTCATCCCAGGCTGACAGACACTGGATCCCCTTTGAATGACACGAATTGTTGAATTTGATCATCTTTTCTTTATACTGAGGTGTCATTCTTGGTGAGGGCTGGATGCTACTCAGGGTCAGGGTCATACCAGCCTGGGCTACATGATCGGAGAGCTCTTCCATGTTTCTCTTCATGTAGTCCAGGGAGGTACATCTCAGGTCATTCACACCAACATGAACAATGACAAGAGTCATATTTGTATCTGTTATGGAGTGACCCGAGTGATTGTGTTATGTGGCGGATTCTGGCTCCCGACAGGCAGCTAACAGTAACCTTCTGCTTGTCCAGCCTAGTGAGTAGGACATCAGTGTGCCTGACTATACAGTCGCCTATTACTAGTGTGTTAAGTATGTTATTTCGTCTTAAGGGCTGTGATTGTGTGGCACACTGATTTTGTGTTTTATGTGTTGTCTGGTTTGTGACTGGAGGTGCAGGTTGTTTGGGTGTCTGCTTTGGAGGTCTTTGATGCTTTTGCAGGTTTTTATTTAGAGCCTACGAGTATGATTTTGTGTGTATTTATGTGTTTTTTTTTTTTTTTGCCAGTGCTGGTTTAGTAGGTCTATGTGTGGCTGGAGGTGTGGTGCAAGTGTTAACCTTCTCCTCTTGACTGTCTGTTCCAGTCTGGGGTGGAGACAGCTTAGCCTCTAGTTTAGCTGTATAATTGCATGTCTCGCATATGTTAGACAACCCCCTCCTACCACAAAACACTGTGTACATGATGCAGTTGTAACATTGCCTCGGGATACCCTGATTCACCAGCTGGACTGGAGAGTACACCTGAAATTGCCCTTTGGTCATGCCTGAATAGTAGGGTGAGCTGCTTAGTCGCTTGGTTGGTGAGGAGTGAATAAAGAGCCTTGCCCTGCTGGGCAATCAAGTGTCGGGGTATGTTAGTGCTTGCTATTAGGTCTGAGCAAGTGCTGCGCTGTAGGATGCTTTTTTGAGTGCTTAGGTTGAGAGTTAGACTAGTTTCAAGGGAAAAACTGAAGAGGAGACTTAATGGAGCCGGGAATAATTTAACTCTAGCTAACCGGCACTGCCCGGTGCAGAAAACCGTGCAAACGTGGTTTTTATAGCAGGGAAATGAAAGAGAGAGAAATTAGCCCAAGATAGCCAATAAACTGCTAACTTCTTGGCTAGAACCACTCCTCCAGGGACAGATAGGCTGCTCAAAGCTCCCCTCTCTCACAGGTGAACAGAGAAACTTCCTTCTGTCCAGGTAAGGTATGGGCAACTCGGAAACTGGTAACACAGCCCTGAATTCAGCACTAGCCTGAAAACTGGACTATACTAGCTTAGAAAGGCGAGAAACAACAATTTTTTTTTTTGGGGGGGGGGGGGGGGTAAGGCAAAAACAGTAAAAAAAAAAAATACACTTAAAACAGCTTTAAACGATTACAAATTATCAGAAAAGGCTATCGCACTTTAGTGTGTAGCCTACAACAGTTAAATTATTTAAACAAAAAAATGACCTTTTAAAAGTGCAGGCAGTCAATAAGTACAATATGTGAAAAAAACAGGCTTTTGAATCACGCTAAACGCTGGAAAATTGGCATTTAGGTGGAAAACAGTGAAGTACAGCAAGAAAGTACAGAAAACTGATACTTAATCATGCCAAAGTCTCTCTTCTAAGCTAGAAGGCTTGTATCAGTTTAAGGCTTTCTAGTGCTTCCCAGTAGGTTAGTTACAGGAAAGAAGAGAAACCAGCTCAGATGTGGTCTTTTAAACCAGAAAGTTGAAAGAGCTGGACAAACTGTCCAAATGATCAATAAACTACAATTTCTGGGCCAAGAACCACTCCTCTTGTGGTAGACAGGCTACCTAGTGCTCATCACTCCCACTGATAAGCTAGAAGGCTTTCCTCCAACACAGAAAGTCTTGGGGGGCTCAAAAGCTTACTAACAATCCTGGATACAGCACCTCTGTAACCGGACTAGGCTAGTTATAGGAAATGCGGGAAACGGGCGCAAGTGCGGCTTTCAAACCAGAAAGTTGAAAGAGATGGAAAAAAACTGCTCAAACAACCAATAGCTACAATTTCTGGGCCAGGGACCACTCCTCTTGTGGTAGCTAGGCTACCTAATGCTTACCACTCCCACTGATAAGCTAGAAGGCTTCCCTCCAACACAGAAAGGCTTGGTGGCTCAGACGCTTACAAAGAGTGCTGGATACAGCAAATCTGTACCTGGACTAGACTAGTAACAGGAAAGGCAGGAAACACGCAAACGCAGCTTTTTAAATCGGAAGGTTGAAAGAGATGGAAAAGCTTCCCAAACGGCCAACAAACTATAATTTCTGGGCCAGAAACCACTCCTCCTGTCGTAGATAGGTTACCTAGTGCTTACCACTCCCACTGATAAGCTAGAAGGCTTCTCTCCAACACAGAAGGTCTTGAGGGTCTCAGAAACTTACCAACAGTCCTGGATGCAGCAAATCTGTACCTAGACGACAGTAGTTACAGGAAAGGCGGGGACCAAACGCAAATGCGGGCTTTTAAACCAGAAAGTAGAAAGAGATGGAAAAACTGCCCAAACGGCCAATGAACTACAATTTCTGGGCCAAAACCCACTCTTCCCATGGTAGACTACAACCTTTAGGGGTTATCATAGACAGTAATCTCAAATTTGACCTACAGGTCAATGAAACCGTACAGACCATCAATAAGAAGCTTTTATCACTGTATAGAAACAAGACACTCTTAACCCCACTGGCTAGGACTGAAATTGCCCAATCACACCTACTCTCTACTCTTTTTTTTTTATATGCCTCACCTGTACTCAAACCTCAATAAAACCGAACTAAGTAAGCTGTCCCATACCTACAACCATGTTGCCAGATTCGCCACTGGCTCCACCTGTAGAACCCATCACTGCCAGAACCTGAAACAACTAGAATGACTAGAACTGCCCAGCTTAATTCAAATCAGTCAACTCCTAATAGCGCACAAAGTTCTGTACCACCCTAAAGATACCCCCTCTCTTTTATAAATATTATTAAGCCAAATAGCAACCTGAGATCCCTACAGTCAACCGACAAATTGCTGGTCCAACCCCACAAAGCTAATAACTCAGCTGGGAATCCCTGTTCACCAACTTTGTTGGCAAAACCTGGAATGCCTTGCCAAACTATATAACCCTACAATCCTCCAAAAGTGTCTTCAAAAAGAAGCTCAAACAGCATCTCAAATTGAACTGGCTATGTCCATGTACCAACCCGGATTAAGTTATAAAGCAATAGCATAATCAGTAATTATCATAACATCGAACTACATCACCATGCTATGTATCCAATCTTACCTGTAATTGCGTCTGTCCATGAGAACTGCGAGTCCCTACTAGGGAACACTTCTAAACCAATGTACATAAGGTATATTACCACTTTTTTATATATATTCTAATTGTTTTCTAAGTTCTTGTGTAACCTTTTGTATGTTTGACTATGTGGAGCTTTTCTCCCCGGGCCTCCGCTGAAAATGGACATGTATCCAGTCAGACGATCCCGGTAAACAAATGTAAAATAAATAAATAAAATAATTAATAAAATAAATGTCGTGCAATGTTACTGACGTGTTGTTGGGCAAGGTGGGGGGGGGGACACGATGAAATTAGAACCTTTTCCTTGTGCTAAAGTATACTTGGCTTAAATGGATAACAAAAAAAAAAATCATTTAGGTAGCCAACTGCATTACTTTTATTAATAACATATGAGACGGCCACGCTTTGTGATTCATTACAAATAAGCTCATAGTGGAGTGCTAGGCTAGCTGCCCTTGTGGGCCATTTTAAGCCTTGCCAGTTTGCCTTTTTGTGCTGGAATTTACCTAACCCATTTGGTTAGAGATTGGCCTTACAACATCCCATGGTTGATTAGTATGTATTACCCTAACGAGAATAACTGAGATTGTACAGTAGAAAATTTGAGGGGACCCATGCATGGAATAAAGCATTTGATATGTTTCTATTAATAGTCTAGGGGGCTAGTCCTGGGGTAAATTTTCTGTTTCAAATCCTTAGATCCAAGCTGCGCTTGAATATGGACAAGGATAAACTTTTGATCTGAAGTAGGATATTCATTTGTCTGCAACCTGTGGGTTATGGATCCGATATCGGATCCGAACCGGCATAGTTTTCCAGCTATGGATCCAAGCTCTCAGCTCCTCCCCTCACCCATAATGCCCTGCTCTACCCTCATGACCTCAGATCTTGTTTGCCGCGCTGGTAACTAGATGTGGATACATAGCTCTCAGCTAAGTAGACTATTTTCTTGTTGAAAAATAGAGAATTTTTCTTTCTTTAATAATTTTTGTGTGAAAGTAGTAGGTTTCCGTTTATATAGACTGTTTTAAGTGTATTTTAAGTTACAGTAATAATTTTATTCCCTCCCTGCTGTAGAGTGTGTGTGTAGGCCTGTGTGCTTTCTTTTGTTGTTTAAGTTACTTTTCAGTAACTTTGGGTTTTATAGATTATGGCTGAACAGCCTAAGTCTATATTTTCTAAATGCTCGAGTGTGGCCATAAGCTCTCTCCGCTGATGGCCACACGTCTAAAGATCCGGGTAAATGTCTTGGGGTTGAACACCTCACATCTGGTTGTACCATTTGTGCAGGGTTCAACCCCAGGGCACTGAGGAGCGGAGGTCCAAGCTGGTCTTGGCGGGTCTTTTACCGGACTGCTCCGACCTCCGCTCCCGGGACTCCTGCGGCTGCAGTTGTTCCCCTGTGGCACCCCTCCTGCTCCGGGACTCAAACTCCCGCTTCTGGAGAGGAGAGGGATGCATCTAGAAAGGACGGAGGAGAAGCACCGGCGGGCCGAGACCTCTGTTTCGGCCCGCCAGCTGCTTCTCCCGGCTCCGATGTCGGTCTCCTCCTTCTCGGCTCCGGTCCCCTGTTTGCTTCTCACGGGTCGAGGAGGAGGAGACTCCGTCGAGGCTATCGAGGAGGCATTCCAGGCCTACCTCGGTAGCCTCGTCGAGATCTACCCATAGCCTTCGGATGCTGATCTGGACGGATGATGAGAAGGTTCATCCAGGCCCAGATGCAGATGGGAGTGCTCTTGCCTCCCCTCCGGGAGCTCAACACCCTTTTAAGCCTATTGCTCCTTCTCCGACCCGCTACCGGGTTGAGCAACTGGAGCCGAGCAGCCGGGCGGGGAGGTCGGGCCGATAGTACTTGGTACGGATCCGACCCTGCCAGTGCGTCGGACCCGATCTCGGAGCCTGGATCCGAGCCGGATCCGGGGATCAGTGCTCCTTCGGCGCCGTCTGTGTCGGGCGCACTGTCCCGGATCCGAGTGCCGGCGCGGCTCGATCCACTCTTCGGATCGAGGGAGCCGATTGTCGGATCCTTTGGTCGAGGTCGGCTCCCCTTCGGCTTTTGATGTAGTGGAGAGGGCTCTGTTGAGGGTCTCGGACCCCGGCACTTGCCGGCTCCGTCCCGCTCCCTCTGCACTGGGCCAGGCTTCCACCATCCGGCCCCTGGGACAGCCCGTTTCTGTGCCCCAAGTTGCTCCCATGGAGCAAATTGCTGCTGCGAGGACTCCTCTGACAGCCCCAGAGGAGGCTCTCTGCATACGCAAAAGGAGGCACATTGACTCCCTGAGTCTCTCACTGAAGACACGGACTTGGAGGAAGGGAAGGCTCCCCACGGTCACCCGAGGATGTCTCCTTGGAGACATCATGGAAATGCTCCGTATTAGGGGTGGTCTGCCCCAAGTCTTCCTCGGACGAGTCCGTGTTCTTGGAGGCATTGAGCGGGCCCGTCTACCTCTTGGGTGTCCCCTGCCGACCCCCTGGTGGACCTTATTACCACCAGGGCGTGGAAGGAACCGGACACCGTGGAGCCAATTCCCAAAAGACCTGATAGGATCCTTAGCCCGCCTTCCGACAGGACCCATT
The DNA here is from genome assembly GCF_019279795.1 of Protopterus annectens. Classification (NCBI taxonomy): domain Eukaryota; kingdom Metazoa; phylum Chordata; order Ceratodontiformes; family Protopteridae; genus Protopterus; species Protopterus annectens. Next base: position 59,390,659 of record NC_056726.1, on the reverse strand, counting down.
GGAGTAAGGGGCCTCCTGTAGATGCCATGTTGATGGCGGCACAAAGAGGGAACTGGCTCAGGAGAGTCCCTCAGTCCACCCACCGAGCAAGGAGTCTCGGATGATGGACCGCTTGGGGAAGCGGATGTTCAGTTCGGCGACCTTCTCGGTAAGGCGCTGAACTATTTGGCACATGTTATTCGGATGCAGCGAGACCTTATTAAAGTGCGCTGCATCCCCTGAGTCCATTTCGGAGGAGGACAGAGTTCTGCACTCCACCAAAATGGCCACTCTTAGGTCAGTCACAAATACTTCTATGCGGCTACTCTCCCATGCTACGGAGGCGCCGCTAGAGCTGCGGGACAGGACTGGTCACGAGGCGTCAGGCCTGGCTCCGCCACTGCGTTTTCTGAGCCCTTCAAGGCGTCGTTTGCAACGCCCTTTTGATGGTTCTGCTCTGTTTGGCAAGACCGTTCGCGAGGCGTTGACCCAGAGCGAGAAGGACGGAAGGCGCTGTCTGCCGTCGGAATCCGCTTCTCTGCACCCCAGAGGCCCTATTCTAGGAACCAAAGGGTCAGAAGAAGATGTGGTTCGAAGTCGCAGCAGTCCCAGCCTGCTCGGACAACCAGTCCTTCCGTGGCAGAGGAGGACAGGGAGGACGCCGCCCTAGAGGCAGAGGGGCTCCCAGAAACCGGGTCCAGGAACCTTTCTCTGAGCGGCCCGCGCAGCAACCCTGAGGGTTGCCCGACTGCTCTACTCTGGAGGCAGTCGGGGGCGTTCCGGGCACCTAGCGGCATGGGAGTCCATAACATCGGACCGCTGGGTTCTCCAAATCATATCCAGGGATATCGCATTCCTTTCCTTCACCTTCCAAAGATGAAGTGCCTCCCAGGCGTACCACCCGGGCAAAGGGAGGCCGCTTTGGCAGAAATTGGCCATCTGCTAGAGAAAAGAGCCATCCAGCCCGTTCCCCAGACCAGATCGGATCAGGGTTCTACTCCAGATTCTTTTAGTGCCAAAAGGCGGGGAACTAAGACCAATCCTAGACCTCTCTCTCTTGAATCTGGCAGTCCCAAAGAAAAATTCGAATGGTCACTCTACAATCTATTCTCCCCTTCTGGGAGAAGGCCACTGGATGTGCTCGATAGATCTCAGGGGCGTACTACCACATCCTAATGGACAGGCGCTCAGGAGGTTTCTCCGCTTCGGCTGGGAGCCAGTCACTACCAGTTCGGGTCCTTCCCTTTGGTCTCACCACAGCCCCCAGGGTGTTTACCAAAGTACTAGCAGTGGTAGCGGCCCACCTGAGGCTTCAGGGGTGCAGGTCTTTCCCTACCTGGACGACTGGCTCCTTACCCCAACAAGGCATCTACTTCTCGTGAGACTCCTTTCTCCATCTTGCTCCATTTCTGGGCATCACAATAAATACAAACAAGTCCAACCTGGCCCACTCAGCTCTTAGATTTCATAGGGGCCAGACTAGACACAAGGAGTTCTGAGCCTTCCTCACTGCGGACAGAGTTCTAAATCTGCAGCTCCAGGTGCGGGCCATTCTCCATTCATGTTCTGTTCCAGCGGAGTTGGTCCTGAGGGCTCTAGGGTCCATGGCCGTCGATAGCACTTCTTCCTCTTGCCAGGCTCAATATCGCATTCTGCAGTGGGCGCTCTTAGTACAGTGGTCATACCTTGCTCTCCCATGCATCATCCCATAGCGATCAGCAAGGCTTGCAAGCGGTCCCTCTTGTGGTGGCTCCACTCCCGGATCTCCACGAGTCGCCCATTTTGTGCTTCTCCCCTCGCCACGGTGACCACGGACGCCTCCCGCCTCGGGTGGGGGCACTATGAGGCGGGCGGACAGTCCAAGGCACGTGGAGCGATTCAGAGACCTTACTGCATATCAATGTTCTAGAGATGAGAGCAGTGCTCTTAGCGTTGCTAGCACTTCAGGACTTTCTTCCCTTGGGAACAATTGCGATTCAATCGGACAATATGTCTGTTGTCTGGTACATCAACAAGCAGGGGAACAAGGTCTTACCCTCTTTGTCGAGAGGCCATGAGAGTTTGGGAATGGGCAATCTCCTGTCGCTTTCTCATAGCAACGCACATTCCGGTCGGTCCAACATCCTAGCGGACAAGCTCAGTCGCACCATTCTGACCCCTTACGAGTGGTCTCTCAATTGTCAAGTAGCGGAGCATATTCGCACGGTGGGGAACCCTTCATGCGATCTTTTGCTTCTCCCTCAAACACCAAGTGCGACAGTTTTTCGGCTCTAATACCTCCTCCCGGAGGTACCCCAAGAGACGCTCTGGTGCATGCTTGGCCACCCGGTCTTCTGTATGCCTATCCACCCTTGCCTCTGATGCTGCAAGTTCTTCAGAAAGCCTCTCGGGTGGGTTGCAGAATGATTCTCATTGCTCCATTCTGGCCTCGACAGATCTGGTTCCCCTTCCTAAGGTCTCACTCGGTGAATCCTCCTTGGATTCTAGATCCCATTCGGATCTGATATCCCATCCATCCTGCATTCCTCCTCCGAACCTGGACAACCTGAAGCTGACCGCTTGGCTGCTCCAGTTCCACTCTTGATAAGGACTCGGTATTTCTTCACGGTAAAGGCTATTTTGGTGGCGGCTCATAAACCATCCACTAGAAAGGTTTACGAAGCAAATGGAAACGTTCTCTGTGTGGGCGGAGCGGCAAGGCCTAAATCCCTTCACGGTTCCTCTCCCTGTAGTGCTTGATTTTCTAACCTCTCTCTTTAATGATGGTGCCAGCAGTTCCACAGTCAAAGTTCAACTGGCGGCAATTTCTCACTATCACATTGGTCAAGAGTCTAATCCTCTTATGTCAGCCAAATTGTGCAAAACATTTCTTAAAGGTACTTTCCTTCTTAGGGGCCCTATAAAGCAAGCAGTTCCCCCTTGGGACCTTGCTTTGGTCCTACAGGCCTTGACCGCTCCCCTTCGAGCCAGCGGCTCGGTGGATCTCAAATTCTTGTCCTACAAGACAGCCTTTTGGTAGCCATTACATCAGCCAAGAGAGTTTCTGAACTTCAAGCTTTATCAGCTAAACCTCCTTACTTGGTATTTCATCCGGACCGTGTCTCCCTCAGGACCAACCCGTCCTTCCTTCCTAAAATCGCTTCTGAAGCAAACATCAATCAATCCATTAACCTCCCTGTTTTCTTCCCTAAGTATGAAAACAAAGGTGAATATAAGCTACACTCACTAGATGTTCACAGGCAACTTAGATTTTATCTCAACAGGACAGCTGGTCATAGGCAATCCGACCAGCTGTTTATTTCCTTTGCAAAATTCAATTTGGGCAAGCCAATTTCTAAAGTTTCTCTGTCCGCTGGATTTCACAGTGCATTTTATTGGCTTATCAAGCGTCAGGAAGGCCGCACGGGGGTGTTCATGCCCATTCAACCCGGTCAGTTTCTACCTCGGCAGCCTTCAAGGCTAGGATTCCTCTAGATGATATTTGTGCAGCAGCCACGTGGGCTTCATCTCATACATTTATTTCTCACTATAAGTTGGATCTTGCATCTAGGGGTAGAGCATCCTTTGGCTCAGCGGTGCTCGAATATCCTTCCATGATGGCCGCCCAAGATTCAGGTAGCTGGGGACTCTGTCCCACAGGTTGCAGACAAATGAATATCCTACTTCAGATTTAGAAGTTATGTACTCACCATAACGTTCCATCTGAGTAGGTGTATTCATTTGTCTGCAACCATCCGCCTCCTATCCCCTGGCCTTTCAGTTTCCTGCATATTCCTTGTTACCCTTTTGAGGGTATTGTTGCTTTGGCAAACTCGATCTGAGGTCATGAGGGTAGAGCAGGGCATTATGGGTGAGGGGAGGAGCTGAGAGCTTGGATCCATAGCTGGAAAACTATGCCGGTTCGGATCCGATATCGGATCCATAACCCACAGGTTGCAGACAAATGAATACACCTACTCAGATGGAACGTTATGGTGAGTACATAACTTCTAATGTTATGTAGTGAGGAGTATGTTCCAGAACAGCTGTATTCTCTTTGAGGTATACCTGTCCCTTCAAATCATTTCATGTTTCAGAAGGTACTTGTGTTGTAAAAAGGTGTTTACATCACAAGAGGTTAACCCTGTCCGAACATTTTATGCAGCTGGCCTTCAGATGGCATGTCAAACTTAAGTCTCATTTGTCCGAGTTGGTGGTAACTGTGGTGGATGTAAAAGTTCCATGTCTCATCGAAAAAAGAAAGTTCCTCTGTGCTCTGGCCCAGTTTCTCGTAGTCATATGAAGAGGCAACTAGCCTAGTGGTACTTAACTTGTCACCCGGTCAGCAAAGCGTTAATAAGTAAAAAAAGAAAAAATTAGAAAGCTAAAAAACCCAACATGGGTGAAGTGATAGTTGGTTATATAAAGCAACTTAACAGTAGAAACGGGAAATAAATTTTATCAGCAGGAAATTGTATGTATTTTCTTGTTCATGTATTGTCTGTGATTGCTGACAACTGTTGAGTAACAGTGCTAAGACTAATTTTTTTCCACGTTCATGTTATTTTGTCATGTGGTATTATATCATTTACCAGTGTCTATAAATTTACAAAAAAAAGATATGCTTGCAGGTTTCAGGCTTTGTTTTAACTTTCAGGGCATGACTTCAGCAGAAGTGGCAGCTATTCCCCAGAGGTAGCCACGTACCAAAATCTAAAAAAGTGCAGCAGTATTAATTTGTGGCAGCTCTGTAATGAGGGTCTTCTGTGTACCATTTATTTCTGTTGTTTTGGAGGGAGTAAGAATTTTAATATTGCTGTACATAGCAGTTTAGCATTTGTAGTTGTGCATCTTGAAAATAAGTATATGGACTGAGCTAAGTCTCCTTCATTTTTTAGTCCATAACTGTGTTGGACTGTATAGGTACGATTAATGTGCCTTTGGTGTTTGGTATCTCATTTTGAGAGAGTGGCAAAACTGTGTACTGCATGTGCTTTTTTTTACTGTTCTTATCTGAGGACTTTGATGCTTAGGAGTAAGAAAGGAGACTGTTTATATTCTGAGTAGATCAGATTGTAGTGAGTTGTGTCATGAAATCCATGACTATTTTGTTGATAGCCTGTTTCCTAAAAACTGAAAGAAAATGAAGAATGGCAGCCCTGCTAAGTTCCCCCCATCTGCCATGAGGGGGTAGTCCATTGCATCCAATTACTTAATATAATTACCTTCAGAGGTTGCACCACTTTTTTTTGGGGGGGGTAGCCTTATGTGAGAAGCAGGCTTTCATAATAGCAGTTATTCTCATGACCTAGTTATGAACCATGAAAGCAGTGAAGTATGCATGTTTTTGAGGCTATAGCATGTTGCAGCACTTCCAAGTAAAAAAGGTAGCAGAAACCTAGTAATGCAGTGTACTGTAAACAGTGATGTGTAGAATGACAGGAGGAATGTATGCATCTTTTTTTTACTTTATGAAATTTGAGAGGAATGTATGCATCTTTTTCTTACTTTATGAAATTTGATGGATCATTCGGGAGAATTAACAATCTATTTTTTTTTTTTTCATTCATTATATTTGTAGGTTACAAATGATGATTTTGCTTCATTTGAACACATTCTTTGTATGGATGAGAGCAATTTAAGGTAAGATGATAAACCTGATGCCTGTTATGATGCACTTTTGTCTCAAACGTCACAATTCTCCTTACGTTTTTCATAGCTAGCAGGAATTGATTCAAGAAAAAATTGAACTCTTAGAAGTAGCAAGCTCTGTCCTCAGGTTTTGGACTTTCTTTTATTTTTGATAACATAAAGATGTTTTATAACTGGTTTCCTATACCCTTTTAGTGTTGCATTATATATTTTTTTATAGAACAAGTACTGGATTTACATGAATATTCCCATTTGTGTGTATAACTACAGTAAGATGCTGTTGGTTGTAGAGAGGATTTTCTGCATCACTTTGTAACTTGTCTTTGCTTGCTGCCACAGCATGTACAGTAAAACATGCATGTACAACGTAATACTTTTGTGTTAACTTTTTTAAAAGATTACTGGATGGTTGGGGGGGTCTTGGAACATACAAGAGAAAAGGATCCACAGGCAGGCTTGATACATAATAGGTGAACAACAGTGCATATACTAAACCGTGACAAACACAGACCTTGTAATTTCATAGTTACTACAAAAAATAAAAAAATTCCTGTCTTCCTAAAATGTTATTGATATATATGTTTGTGTGTGTGTAGATATAATCAGGCCTAAGTTTATATGATAGCTAAAATATCTTCTGTCGGTGTATGGAGTGCTAATTCTGAAATACCATTCCAGTATAGTAGGAGGAACAGTCCTGTCCTAAGGCGTACTGGCACACTGCTGTGCAACAGCCACCAGCATAATCTCGCCTGTGCAATAAGGGTAGAATTGGGTAAGAGTCTCCCAAGCAGTTTTTGCAGATGTCAACAAGTATACCCCCTCCCAAAATTCTAACATGCCTTTCCTTCATTTTTTTCAAATAAGGCCATTTGCAGGTATAAAGTTAGAAATAAGGCGAGTCACCAAAGATGTCCGAGAAACACCAGGACTAGCCCCATTGGCAGACATACATTCTTGAACACTGTTAAGGGTCATACAACTGCAGTGTGTGGTGCATCATGTGAATGAACAAAGCACTACTGAGGAAGGCACTAGAGTAAAGGATGGCAATGTAAAGAGACTCTACCTTTTGGAAGAAGGTCAACCTTTCTATATTTCTATACTCTGCCAAAACGTTTTTTTTGGAAAGGGCAAGGTTATATCCCTAACAGAGAAATAAATTCAAGACTTTTGACATCTTACTCGGAGCTGTTTAGCCCCACTTATTCATTGTAGAAATCACAAAGAAATCTAGCTTTTAGGTAGTGAATGGACACAGTCAGACATGCTCTAGTCAATTATTGTGTCTTAAACAGTCTTGGGCATCCAGAAGGATAGCAGCTCTGCCATGTTTCTTCAGTTGGCTGCAATCCAAAAATAAAAAAAAACACGGAAGTACGTTCATCTAGTTGTGCAGTATCTTGATATAATTTCACTTTTGTCCCAAAATAAAGCTGAAAGGACAGCAAAAGTTTTGTCTAAAATGGCTTTGGGATAGCCTGCTGTAAATGTTTCTTTTGAAAAAAAAAGGGAGGTAGCCCTTCAAGTGAGTCTTTAATTCTTTGTCTGTTGAGCCGTAGTAGGATTTTTATGTCACTACAGTGGGTCACTTTTTCTTTCATTCCTGTTTTTAAACTGATGAGTTCAGTCAGTTTCCTAAAGACTTGCACATTAACATTAAACATAAAAAAAAAATGGAGCTTGCTTTATTGGTAGTGTGTTTTGATCTTTGTGCTACCCTCGAGAGTTTTTCAGTCCTAACCCTTGGTTTTCTTGGTGTCCAGAAAAACTTTGCCATGGATTACCTCCAATTATTTTGTACTATCTTTGATGCATGAACCACTGATGTGACTAGAGAGTGTAATAGTTTAGTTAGTGGAAGCTTTCTTTCAGCAGGAATAGTCTTTCTTCATAGACAGCCGAAGATTTGGCCCATTTTGTATCGAGACTGTCATTATGGCCACCTAAAGCTTGATTAATTGTACTTGCACTTTTCTTAGAAGAAGAGTGGATCCACTCCCAGAATAACATTTCCTGACTGGCGTGGGGGTGGGGTACTAACTTGAGATCATCTACACAAGCCTACAGCAGGAAGAGGTTGTCACTTAGTGCCTTGTGTGGCTGGAGAATTCCAGAGGACAATACTCAAGGGCTCCATGGCTAGAACAAACAGCTGAGGAAGAAAGACACCCCTGCTTTGTGCCATTATAAAAAGGAGCACTCTCTAGAATGTTTGAACCCCCGCCAGAACAAATCTGTACACCCCCACCTCTCAATCTGTGAAAGGGTATGGCAAGGATAACTTTTAAAAAGCCTTTTCAGCATCTACTCTAATGACTATGAAAGTAAACTTTTTTTTTTCTTGCCCTGCCCTGATTGGTTATCTGTTACAGCCCCTCACCTTCTTGTACGATATGGAGTCCACCTGGTCTTGAAGATAGTTTATTAAACAGCTAACATGTCTAGCCCAAATGGCCATGTAAAGTTTATAATATAGGTTTTAAAATATATATTGGTCTGACCAGAACTGTGAATGATGTTTTGGGGATTTACCTTTTTAGCCACACAGTTACTAATGATTTTCTCCACAATTTTTAGGGATTCTGACAAATCTAATTGATTGAGGGTTAATGATGACCCTATCCCTTGGTATCATGACCTAGGAATAGCTTACTTTTTTTTGACTATTAAATCCTCCTGCAGTTTTGTTGGAGCTTCCATTAAACTGGTAATTGTTCTGTGAGATAATCTTGTACATCCTTATGACTTACTGCTTTTACCTGCTGCTCCCTAAAAAGTATATTAATCAGCTTTAGGAGTAAATGTTTACCAGAACAAAGATTTTTGTGATGTTGCGCCTCTTCACACTGACAAAATTTTAATGCTGTTCTTTCAAGATGTTTAGGGGAGAGGGCTGCCTTATTGCAGTTTTTAGCCTATTCTAAAGATATATGGAATTTAATATCCAATACTTTCTATGTCCGTTTTATGACTGCAGAAATGAAAGCCTTTATGTCAACATCATTCTGACTTCTTACCAGAGAAACACCATATTAGAAGGCCCGCAATTTCTTTGTATTCAGGTTTCTAATTGTGCCTTTTGCATATTACATAGCTATGCATGTGTGAATCTAGTATTTGAACTTCTCCCTTAGTATTTTGGGGAGGGAAGTTCCTCCATATCTTCCAAGTCAGGGCAAGCAGTAAAAATGGATAATCTCTAAAAGGCTTTTAGTCTTGAATCTGATGCTCGAATGACTGTTACATCTAGAAAGGTGGGCTGTGACAAAGGTTACCAAGGAAACTACAAACATGGAGCTCCACTCTCTATATCCTTTTATACAAAGATTCTGTCAATGTGAGATGATTACTGGTGTGTACAATGCAGTTGAGTAAAACTGGGACAAAACATTAATCCCTGGGCCACTAGATAGTGCAGTGCTGCTAGTCATGTCTTTTATTTTGCTGTTCTTGCCAGAGCAACAAGTTTAAGACCTGTTTAATACCTGCATGTGTATGGAAGTTAACCCTACCCCACCCCCCCAAAAAGGCGGCCTCTTGAAGTGACCACAACTTTCCCAAATCCCTTTTTGAAATTGCTGACTGATATTTGTGTGTATAAATCCATAGAAATTTCAGTAAGCATTGTGTCATAAATTGATCCCAGCCTGTGTATCCCTTTAGGGCCCTTAAAAGATCTGAACTCTCTGTGGCCAGATGTCTGTATTAATGTCTGAATGGTCATCCTTCTACACCAACATTCCGTTTTGTTCCCCTTCTGCATCATTTTTTTATCTATCCCAATACCCCAAGTCCATCACCAGGTCTGTCAGACAGTCTCCTATTCTAAGGCTTGGGCTGACGCAGAACCTGAGGGCGTAACTGGAGGGGGTATTCACTACTTCCTCGAGGGATTTTTTTCAAAAGTGACCAAACTCTTGGAAGCCCCCTCCCCTGTATTTGCCTGTTAAATCTGAGGATTACTCCCCTGTGCCCACGCTTCCCCGCAGGGAACACCTAGGCTAATACCCCCCTGATGGATATGCCCATTACTCCCTGTTAATAGAGCCAGGATCACCTGGGCCATAGTTAAGGCTTTATCTCTGTGTGCCATGGCCCTGTACAGCAACTTGTTGGAGGAAGATCATAACAATTTGGATCGGACCTTTTACAAAAAAAAAAAAAAAACTTTTGCAAAAAAAAAGTGCATCATGCTCAGCCTCAAGAAAGATGCGTTTCCTGAATACAGTTAATATCTGATAGACTGGTGCATAGATGTTAACGAGTTTTACAGGCTTCTAAAGGCTGTACTTTCAAGGGAGTTCCCGTATTTACTTAGCAAGACTTTATTTCTGCATAACTGTCTTCGCCTTATTAGTCAGAAAACAGAAATATGTGGAATCCCTCCAAGCTGAGCTTCTAAGAGTTAGGCAGTGCATCCTTTGTCCGGTACTATCTAATCTACCTACAGTTGGTAGGTACACACAAGAACTTGAGAAAACAAGAGCTCTTAAGAAAAGGAACCATATAAGATTCCAGCTCTTACACACTGCAGGGGCACTCTTGATAATTAAATCAATTTATCTAGTGAGCATGGTCTCCAAAACAAAAAAAAAAAAGTTAATGTATGTAATGTGGTCTGGTAGCTGGCTAGTTTTCATCATTTGCAAAAGTGAAGGCATTTGTTTCCTTGAACCTGCCCAACCCTTGTTTGCCATACAGAGTTATGGTGAAGCTTGACTGTTCAATGAACATATTGCCTTAGTGGTGTATAAGTAGTAGTGCTCTGCTATCCTTTCTCTGTCAGCCTACCAAAGCTCAGGGTCCCTCCCACTGCCTGTCTGTGGATGTGATGGAACATCACATGGCATTACAGGGACTGCCTTTCAAACCCACAGACAGGATCCTTTCAGTTTTCTTGTGCTCTGGTAAGAGAAGGATCTCGTGGAAGACAGCTACTTACTGTGGATCTCTTCAGCTGATAAGCTCCAATATGAAACCCTTTTGTATTTTATTTCCTTCCTCTGCCTTTTTTTGTCTGTGCTTAAATGTTGTATTCTACAAATTTTTATTTATTTATTTTTTTTTAGTTTGTTTGGGAAAGTATATGCACTTCGGAGGGAGGGGAGTTCCTTTACCTGCAGTATAAAATAAAAAAAAAAATTGCTGTTGTAGTTTTGTTTCTGGAGTTATAAGTATTTGAGGTGCTTAGATTTACAGCGTTTTAAAAGATGTTTTCATTTAAATTGTGATTTTGGTATTTTTTTATGTTTCGTAGTAGCAAACGACCCAGGGGTGCCTATTTACACCTAGCTAAGGTATCCCAAACGAATAGTAATGTCCTGTGTCTAACTAGGACATTGACGGCCAGGCATTTATAAGTTCTCTCTGCCTATAAATGACAAGGGTGCCAGGCCCAGTGTAAACTTCCTGTTCCTCATCCACTTCACGTGGATGGGAATCCTGTTCAGGAGGAGGGGCAATCTTTGGGACACGTATGTGTGTCTCCAGCAAATTCTGTTTGTCACAGACAAAATTCAGGTCCATAGACCTTGCATTTCTGATACTGATTGACTTACGAGTATGCAGAAGATTCATGATTGTAAAGTCTGTGGATGCCTTGTAAGCCAGGCATAGATCACCCCTCAGCAATCTGTCGGAGCCTGAGTAGAGGGAAATGGTTTTAAGGTGCTCTCCATAAAGCAGGTTTGTTATGCCTTGTATTCTTTTTGTGAGGAACATCTGAGGCCAGTCTGGTGGCTGCAAATGCCTGGTCAAGTACATACCGAAGGGAGTTTTGTACTCTGGTCTGTTAAGGGCAGAGTACAGTGGAAGAATGACCTCTTTGGATCTAGACACCATGCTCTTACTTATAAGTTGCGCAGCATAAAAGGATTTCCTCACTACTGTAGCCACATCATGGTCGAAGGTCAGTCTACTGTCCCCCTAGATCCCTGACCACTGGGTCAACTTTTAGGGTCGTATTATCAACATGGAAATTAGCCGGGATGGTTGACTTCCAAAAAGTACAATTTACACATTTCTTAGCATTGAGGTTAATACCATGGTTTTGGCACCATTTGTTAGTCGGACGGGAGTTCTTGAAGAATGCTAGTGTCTCCAGGGGACTCTATGATGACCCCCAGCTTGCAATCCCCTACAAACTTAGCCATAAACCTTCAGCATTTGCTTCCATTATAGAGAAGTAGATTGCAAAAAAGACTGGGCCCAGTACCTATTCTAAGGGACTCCACTAGTGACTGGCTGGCCTCTTGGTGGAGGTGGCCTCACCTATATTGACCTCTTGGGTCCCATCAGTGAGCCAGATGGCTATCCAGCAGGTGATAAAAGGATTTATATCTAAATTATTGAGCTGGTCTATAATGCCTGAATGTGGTATTGTATCAAAACGTCTTGGCCAGGTTGAGGTAAGCAGTGTGCACAGTCTTACCTTTATCCATTGCTTTGGTGACCCTCTCAAAAAAGTCCAGTAGATTTATAAGGCATGACCTTCCTTTAACAAAGCCAAACTGTGATATGTTCAGTGTTTGCAAGTTAACTATGTCCTTATATATCATGTCCATGATTATTCTTTCCATGGCCTTGTATATGAGGCTGGTCCTACTTAATGGACATGTAGCTACCCATATCAGTGGCTGGACCTCCTTTGTATATGGGAATGACTGTAGACATATTCCATTCCTTGGGCAAAAAAAAACAGACTGTAGGCTGCAGTTGAAAAGTGATTCAAGTGGATGAGAGTGGTCACGTTTCATGGTATTGGAAGCATTCAAGAATGTTAACTGGGCCCATCGATGCAGTGGTTTTGGCCTGGGAAAGTGCATTAATCACCTGTTCCTTAGTAATGGTAGGGGGGATTGTGGCATGTGGTATTTCCTTGGGAATATTTGGGAGGTGAGGGGAGAAATTTGAGCTGAATCTGTCAGCCAAATGGTTGGAAGTTCTGCACATTGTTCCCATTTCCCCAGAGGTTACAGTCGTGGCTGTAGAAGACTTTGTGGTTGTCCTTTGCCTAAGAAGTTATTTTTTTCTTCAAATTTAGACTGTTTAGATTGGTCGGGGGCTTTTAGTATGTATGGATTTGTTCCTCTTACACTTGGCCAGGATGTTTTTGAATTGAAACTTTTTATGGTATGCTCTGCGAGCTCAGAGTGAAACAGAAGTATGGAACTCTAACTCTGTCCACTAAGGGCAGAGTTTGTCTTCCATACTCTACTTTAGATTTCAACAGCGTGCGCACACACACATTAACTAAATAATACCCCCAAAAAAATTAAAAAAGGGGTACAGGTGATAGCAGATCGAGAGAGAGATGTCCGATGCTAGACATATGCACATGTCCACACACACACTCCTTAACTAAATACCCCCCCCCCCAAAAAAAAAAAAAGGCGGAACAGGAGTTGTCCAGTGTTACAAGGAGATAGCAGAGTGAGACCGATGTGTGAGTGAATGCATGTATAAAAGCAGAAGAGGCTCTGTGTGTGGGAGATTGAGAGAGAGAGATTGTGTGTGACGGACAGTGAGGAGTGAGAGTGAGCGATGCCTTGGCAGCAGTGAAGAGGTTTGTGCATGCCCCTCAACCTCTTACAGCAAGAAATCTGGGTAGAGCTATAAATAACTCAATGTAGATGAATGCAGTGCTTCGTAATGTAAATGTTGCCTTATTCTGCCAATCTCCTAAGTTGGTAAAGTGAATATTTTAAGTGTCCCCAATTTAGGGCCTTTGGCACTGATAGGTTTTGACTTTGCCCTTGATTCTGCTGTTTGGTTGTTCGGAACTGCTATGAAAACAAATTAAAAATTAATGGGATACACAACTGGCATCATGGATCTTAATGATTTGATTGGGGATAATTATTTGTTAGAATTTTCTGCAATTGTAAAACTGTGCATAAAATATAGGCAGAACGATAGTGACTACTGGATGGTATGTCAAATTGTGGTGTAGGTAAACCCACTGTAAATTTACTGTGAAAGTGCCCTAGGCAAACCTAGCAGCGCATCTATCCCGTCTAAAGCAGAAGTAGCCCCCATGAAAATGTATTAAATGTTTAATACTGAAATGGTCTGCGGTTCAGTGGTTTGTGTCCAGAAGGAAACTGCCCATCTGCCAACTACCCAGCTATGCTAGCAGCATAACACCCTGCATTTCAGTGTGCATTTTGTTAAAACTAGACTCAAAACTTGTCAAAAGACAAAACAGACTTTTCTTTTCTTTAAAGGTCATGCAGTGCCATAGTATTTATCATTTTTACTGTGACCTCTAGTACATAATATTAATAGATATACCACAAGTAAAGGTCCATAGCATCTGGGAAATTAGATAATGCATGGTATCTAACAAAGCTAGCATATATTCCAGCCATGACTGGCAGTAGATACATCTGTAAAAGAGCCATAATGGATTTTCCAACATGCTGTTTCAGACTTGGTGGAACTCTAGGAATATATTATAGTCTTTATGTATGTTGACCATATAGTGCTGCATTTATCTGGCATCATGTGAAGGTTCACTTCTAAAGCGCTTGATGACTTGCACATATTTTTTTATTTTGTTGTATAACCCATTGATATTGTGATTCTATCAGAGTAGTTTGTCTTTTGAGCTCGTTTTATTCTTAATACAAGGGGTACAGCTCACTGTAAACAGCTATCAGTATAGCTGAACAAAGATTTTGTAAATAGCTCCGCATATGCGGTGGTGCTTACTGGGTTTGGTGGTACTTGGAATAGTTTTAAAGGTTTTTTGGTTTCGCTAGATCCCTGGATTTAATTTTTATTTCAAGCAGTACTGCTTTATACTCAGATCTGATGAGCAAAGACATTACATTGGTGAGGAACATCATCCCCCCCCCCCCTCCACCCCATGTTTGTGAGTACAAGGTCAGAGATGTTTGTACCCTTGGTAGGAGAATGGCTGACTGTTCCAAGATGTTGTTGTTAAAGTTTAGGAATGGCTGGGCTTGTTCATTAGAAGTGGTATGGGGTTCCCAGTCTATAGAGGAGTAATAGAGATACCCCATGAATATCGTATTGGGTTGAGCGCTGAGGACACTAGTACACTGAGATAGGTAGTATGGGTTTCCTGGGGCATGAAGGGGACCTGTAGGTATGAGACCCTGTTTATGGTGAGTTGTACATGTACGAGTTCCAGTGGGTCATCCACTTCAACTAATTTGGGTGCTAGATTGGTTATGATATAGACTGAGAGTCCTCCACATTTAGTTCCATCCTGTGCAGTAACTGGTCTAAAGGTGTGAAAGGTATTATAACTTTGCATTGCTGAGGTCCTCTTTGTGACTTTAAACCATGTCTCCATTACTACACAAATGTCTCCACACTCCAGAGAGAGGAAAGCTTGCAGAGAGTGGAGTTTCTTAAGACTTCTAGCATTGTAGCACCTTCAGGTGTTCCTTCGTAAGTTCATTTAAGTCAGGAGGCTTATCAGTTTGGCGTTGCCTGAAAAAGACACAAGGGGGGGTGGAAAAGTTATTTGCCAATATTCAAAAGCCTAGCGGGGTTAAGTGCAGATTATCCCTGGCAAGGCAGCATGGTCTGTCACCCATGTCATCTCAGGCAGTCAAATATTGTACCCACTTGGATTGACACCAGGAGCTAAGCCAATCATTTTCTGTTGGTAACATGGCATAATTCTTGAAGAAGGTAATATGATGCTCATTGCTAGGCTCATACCTGACTGAGGTGCATAATCAGCAACTCGATTATGGCTTGCTTCACGTAGTGAAGGGAGGTATGTTTCAGGTCATTATCACTCACATAGACTATGACAGTGTCATAGTGATACCTGTAATTCAATAGTTAGAGTCATTTAAACATTTCTGAGAAAAATCTTTCATAAATTTATTTCTTGCCTAATTCTGTTTTATGCCTTTCTGATCATTTGATGCTGAAACTAGCCTTTGTTTATTAAAATTGAGGAACTTTTGTGCTTTGAACTGTGTTTGTTTTACTCTGTGTAGTATTCCGAAAAGTATCTCTGCAGAAGTGGACTTCAGATTGATGTTTAGAGGGAGTATAGTGAAGTTTGTCCAGTTTTTTATTGGGCTGACTGTTTAGCTAGGATTTGGTATCGATCTGCCTAGTTTTGTGATTCCGTGCCCCACTTTCATCGACCCCTTGTGCAGCTTAAAAAAAAAATAGAAATTGAGAAATGTGCTTCAGCCTATGACTTGTGAATCTGCAGTAGCCTTTGGTAGAATGTCTGACTACTCCCCTTCTTTTGCCTCCATGCATGATATGAGATGTATCATTGCTGGTTGTTGGAGAACCAAACTCTTTAGGAGAGATGGGATGTCAGGGGTGCAGAATCCATTGCCAATGTTGATGCATCCTTCCCCAGGGGTAGAGGTAGTGTAGTGTATGCAAAAAAAGGAGTGTGTCCATCACATTGCAGGGTAACAGTCTATGACCGTTTTAAGATAAGATTCCTTTGTCATTGCACAAGTACAATGAAATTTGTAGCAATCCTTCTAAGGTGCATTTACATATACTAAGCATGAATAAATAAGAGAATAGAATACAACGCCAAACAATATAATATTATGTAATGTAATACAGTAAACAACAAAGTTATTGCACTTGGGTATCTTGCACATGAAAGGAAAAAAATGAGGTGCATAGGAATGTAAATATATGCCTTATAGTGCAAATTTCACCACCAGAGATTGTGGCTTTGGCTAGACCCATTGTTCAGGCAGTTTAATTATGGCGTCCAAACCCAGGTTATGCACAGCACCAGTGTGCCTATCCCTGTTCAACCACCCAAGGATCCTGATTTTGAAGGGGATCCAGAGTCTGAGGTTTTGGAATTATCAAATTCTGATCAGTGAGTTTCATCTAAGGACAAAACCGGTTCAGAAACCCAAACTGATGTATTATTTTTCCCAAATGCTAGCTAGATTTAGGGATGTATTCATTTGGAAGCCATCACTAGCTGCAGAGTTCATGATCTTTTAGAGAATGAGGCCCTGGAGGTGATGACCTTCCTTCCATTGTAGTCTGCATAGGAGGATGTTTTTAAGAAAGCTTACAATTCTCTTCTGATAATCTGTTTAAAAAGGTGTTTAAGAAATTCAGGATGTGCTCTTCCATATGTGGCCTCCAAGCTTCCTTGTCTGCGGAGTCTGCTTTTGTCCCCAGAGACCTCTTCCAATCAAAAGACTGTCGTGTTCAAACCCAGTCCTGTCAGATAAACTAGGCAAGTAGTTAGAGTCTCATGGGAGGAAGCTGGCACAGTCCAGCACAGTGGCTTTCAAACAGTTTAATTGCCGTTGTTTTGTGTGGAATTTTGTGTTGAGGTTTATCTATAGTTTAAACAAGTTCACTGCATTGTTACATGCTGAACAAGTCTGTTAAGAAACATTGGAAACTATCTTTAAGTGTCTGAATATGCTTTGAAGAGTGCCTTAAATGCAGTGACATTAGTGGTGATGGTAATGAGATATGCTTGATTGCTCAGCTAAAACTTTTCTGATGAGATAAAAATGAGATTTTGAATGCTGCACTTCATTCTGATTGTGTGTTTGGTATAGCAGATAATCAGATTAAACAGTGGGATGACAGACATCAACTAATGAAAGGAGTAATGAAAATGTTCCCTATTCCCAAGTTTCCCCTCCAGTAAGTAGGATTAATTTTCAGTGTCCCAACAAAACCAAAACCAAGGCATCTAAAGTAAATGGCAGAATGAGAACTCTGCCAAGCCTAACGAGAGGGGTTCCTTTCCCTAAAAGGATAACCAATAACTATGCTGAAGCACAGCAACTGTCTTTCTCAAGAATCCCCTCATGTGCCCTGTATCGTAAAGGTAGCCATCAACAGAGAGGAGTGGCTGTCAGTGGGTTCTGACAAATGGGTGCTCATCATTGTTTGCAGAAGATACAGGTGACAGTTGAACATCGGCATCCGTTCAAGGGGGTTTTCCCTCACCCACCTGATCAGACTTTATTCCCTTCTATGCTCTAGCAAATGCTGGACTTTTCACCTCCTGAATTTATCTGAATCCCAAAAAAGAGCAGTCCTGGAGACTGGTGTTGGACATGTCCTTTCTGAATACTTTTGCCAAGGTCCCCAGGTTCAAGATATTCACTCTTCAGTCTGTGCTTTCTCTTTTGCCTGACCACTGTTTCATGGTGACCCTGGACTTAAAGGATTCGTATTATCATATCCCCATTGCTCATTACTTCACGAGATATGAGATTTGTTGTGCCTGGTTCACACAGTCAGTTCTCTGTATTGCCTCCTGGGCTATCCACTGCACCTTGAGTGTTTTTACCAAATGCCTCAGCAGTGGCCCACTGTCAGACTCTTAGCATTCACATGTTTACTTACTTGGACAACTTGCTGATCTGCGCAGATTCTTTATCCAGATGTTTTTAATTGCTAGAGAAGGTCTCAACTTTGCTCTCCCAACTAGGATTCAAGTACAACCTTCAGAAGTCATGCCTGACACCCTCCCACTCAACATCAGTAAAATGATTCTTTATATTAGTAGCTTCTTTCCATATAAAGAAAATTTCAATGGTATGTCCGAAATTGTTTGGACCCAGCACCTATATTCCCTGGAGTCTAGTTGCCAGTGCTGCCCTTCATTAGATGAAAGTTACATTGGTTGAGAGCACAGTTGAGTATCAACCCAGAACCCCTCCCCCTTCTTCCCACCTGTTTTTTGTGCAATCTGTCTAGATTCATCCAGTTTTGCTTGGGGAGTGGTGTCACTGAGAGTGCAAGTGAAGAGCACTTGGGGCACCAAGGACACCTGGAAGCACATCAGTAAAGGAAATGTTAGTGGTGATACACTCCTTGAAAGTCCTTCAGCACTTATGGACTCCGGGTCCTCCTGTTGTGGTTATGGGCATCACCACAGTGATGTGGCACCTCAATAGACAAGGGGGTACAAAGTCATACCCTCTGTTCCATTTGACAGTGATGAACTGGAAGCTGCTTTTATAGCATTCTGTGACTCTTCCGGCATCATACATCCCATCAGAGTAAAATGTTATGGCAGATAGACTAGGTCCTGGACAGACCTGCACAAGTGGGAGTTAAAGGCAGTGGTGTTCAGGATCTTATCCAGATGTGGGGAATGTCTCAACTAGATCTGTTCACTTCCTTTCAAAACGGATAGTAGGAGAAATTCTGTTCAGACATCTTCAAGTCATGGTTGTGGAACAGATGTGTTTCTGTTCCCATGGACAAGAATGTTCCTGTATGCGTTTCCACCTTTTCCTCCGATTCTTAACCTTCAGAAGTATATTGTGAAAGAAATGCTGAAGTCATTGAGGTGAACTCCTGTTGGCCCAGGCAGTCTTCATTCTCCCTTCTAATATTAAGGGAGGCTTGGCATAACAGTTGAGGCTTAAAAACATGGCCCAGAATGGCAGTTAACTTAGTACTTGCCCATGGTTTTGGCCAAAGGCAATTACCACATATGACCTCCATTTGGAATAACTACAATTGTCAATCTGGATGATAACAGTTTTGACTCCGTTTAAGTACTTGTTTCATGAGAATGTACAGCAAGTGTTAAGGAGGCCAGAAAATTTTATGTTTGTAAATAGATTAAGCTTTCTAAATGGTGCCTGAATGGAACCAGAGGGTCCTCACGGTTAAGGCCCTCTTGTCTTAAAATATTTATATAAGCTACTTCAGTATGGCTAATCGTAAGTATGGACTTTAGTGGGTGCATACAGTGGCTTATCATATGCATCCATTAAAGTGCATTTAGCAGCCATTTGTGCTGGTCTGCCAGTGGATCCCCTCTTTCTTTTTCTCTTGCAGTAAAGCAGTTCATGAAAAAGCTGTTGCATATGAGACCTCTCACAAGCTAATTCCTCATTCATGGGATCTCAGCTATGTCTGGAAAAATTTACCTTGTCAACTTTCAAACCAGCAGCTCAATCTAATGTGAAGTTTATAACATGGAAAACTGTTTTTCTTATTGCTCTGATATTTATAAGGTGAGTTTATGAGCTGAAAGCTCGAATGTTGTGAGAGTCTTGCCCGATTTTCCGCCAGGATAGGGTTGTGTTATACCCTAACCATGCTTTCATGCCAAAAATGATCTCGGAATTCACTCTTAGTCTGTTAATCTCACTGTGTTTTTTTTTTTACAGAATCTAAGAGTAAGGGAGAAAGACTACTTCATACCATGGATGTGCATCAGCAGCTCAAGTACTACCTAGATGGAATAAAACCCTTCAGGAAGGCTGAAAGGCTTTTTATTTCATACACTGTGCAAAGAAGGGTCAACCTGTCTCCAAGAAGACCATTGCTCATTGGTTGTCCGCTTGTATTTTTTTTTTTGTTATGCCCACCATGACAGGGTGAATCCAGGCAAGGCAAAGGCATATTCCACCAGGGCCTTTTCCTCTTCAGTGTTGTACTGGAAAGGAGTGGACTCAAAGTTTTATAGAAGCAGTAACTTGATCCTCTGTTCATACCTTCATGAAGCACTACAAGCTAGATGCCTTTTCTAAATCCAGAGCAGGCTTCACTAGGAACATTTCCAGGGACTCCTGGACCCTTACCTTTCCTGCCAGGCTGGATGAGCTTTGGGAATCTACCCTTATGCCAGAAGGGCAGTGTGTTTGTTGAACATAGTACAGTTGCACAAGTCCTACTTACCTATAACAGTAAATGCTCATAGATCACACTACCTTACTAGCAGCACCCACCATCCCCCTTTATTTTGGGTTTACATAGTTTGGTGTTGGAGTTGCCATGTGTGTTGGTTTGGAACAGTAGGTGTTTGCAGAGCTTGCTTTTTCATCTTCTCTTTTTCTGTAACCTAGAACAATGAAAGAGTCCTGTTTGTGGGTCTGGAAGGCAGATTGGTTCATCACACTCAGACCGGCAGTGGGAGTGACTCGTTTTGGTAGGATGCCAGAGGGAGGGTAGCAGAGCACTACTACCTGAATGCCAGAAAGGCAGTATGTTCTACGAACATCTGCTGTTACTGGTCAGTAAGACTTACACGACTATACTTGTCAGCCTTATTTTACTTATGTAGCTCTGGTTCCGATTTAACATTAAATCTCCATTATTTCTTGACCCACTCTCTTTTATGTCTTCCTAATATTTCCTTAAAAAAAAATTATTTTAACACACCTGGCTTTTCCTCTTCAAATTCATAAAATGCTTTTCTCTACCCATTCCACTGAGCATTTCTTTCCATAGTTGATCCATTTCCTTTCTCTGCTTCTTTCCACCTTCACCTAAGCATCCCTTTATTAATAGTAGCACCTCGGTGTCTTCCCTACTTCAGGTCTGCTGCAGGCCAATTCGACAGATTAAACCCTGGCCAGTTTTCTGATTCCCATCATCTTCCCCCTTAACTTCTTGCAACCGTATCATCTACAATTTTCCTTTGTGCCTTTTAATTTTCTTTTTACTGGGATTACTTATCTTTTCAGATTCTATGCCATGAGTTTATAATAACTCACCCTTGCTTCTTCCTTCCCACAATTTAGATTTCCTGTGTACCCTTATTACATTTGCTCTTGTGATTTCTTCCCTTTCCTCTTCTAACGAGTACCACTTTGTTTCTGTGCACGCTATCCTCTCATTGTCTTCTCAGTACAACCTGATCAACCAGATCTTACTCCCCGTCAAGAAGCAGTGAGAGTTTGGCAATGGGCGATCTCCAACTGCTTTCTAGTAGCAATGCACATACCGGGGAACTCCAGCATTCTAGCAGACAGGCTAAGCTGAACTATTCTGATACCTCGCAAGTGGTCTATGTATCAGTCTGACAGGTATTCCACAAATGGGGTCTACATTGCTGCGACGACTTTGCATCTCCAACCAACAGCAAATGCAGCAGGTTTTTTACCTTGATCCTTCCTGAAGGACAATCGCCAAGAGAGGCTGTAGTCCATGTTTGGCCCTCCGGTCTTCTTTCTGCTTATCCCCCCTACCCCTTATCACCAAATTTCTTCAGAAAGTGCAAAGGTTGAAGAGCAAAGTAATCCTCTTTGCCCTCTTCTTGCCTCGACGAGTCTGGTTTCCCTTCCTTTGGTCTCATCTGACACATCCTCCCTGGATGCTGGACCCAAGTCCAGACCTCCTGTCTCATCTCTCAGGCCAAATTGACCACATGTTTTCTCCACTTCCGATGATGGCTACACCTTGGTTTGCTCACTAAGGCCTCCACAAGAAAAATTTACAAAAGCAAATGGAAAAGGTTCTCGATTTGGGCTCATCCTGAAATTTTTAGATCCCTTTACCACTCCAATACCAGCAATTCTTGATTTCCTTGCTGCAGTCTTTCAGGATGGAGCAAGCTACTCCACTATCAAAGTTCAAGTTGACAGCCATATCCAATTACCATAGAGGCGAAAGCACTTTTTGCTTAGTTTCTTCTAAATTGTGCAAGGTCTTTCTGAGAGGTACCTTTTTACTTGGGCCTTAAGTCAATGCTCTCACTATGGTACTACAAGCCTTACTTCACTCATCCTTTGAACCTTCTGCCAAAGTAGACCTAAAATTCTTGCATGGAAAACTGTATTTTTGGTGGCTGTAACCTCGGCTAGAATTTCGGAATTACATTCGCTTTCTTCCAGTCCATCTTTCTTAATTTTTCACAAAGACAGTTACTTTACATATAAATCTGCCCTTTTTATAAAAGTTGCTTGTGAACACAAGAGCAACCAAGTTATCAGTCTCCCAGTATTCTTTCCTAACTTTCAGAACAAGGGTGCATCTTCTCTTCACCTTCTTGATGTGCATAGAGAATTGCGTTGTTATCTTGACAGGACAAAAAACTTTCAGGAAATATGACCAATTATTTCCTTTTCCAAAGTAAAGTTGGAGAAACCCATTTCCAAGACAACTCTGGCTAAATGGGTGACAGATTCCATTTCTTATGTTTACACTGCTTAAAGATATTACCCCACCTAGCCATGTAAAAGCACATTCTACTAGGTCAGTGTCCACCTCAGCAGCGTTTTGGTCTAGAGTATTGTAGAAGTTGCAACTTGTTCCTGTACATACTTTTACACTGTAAACTTGATTCCTTCTCTAGGTCTAGATAAGGCCTTGTAAGGACCATTCTCCAGGAGCTCCTGGACTCTTCTCCTTCCACATCCTAAATTTAGTAAGCTAGGGTAATTTACCCGTATAGCTAAGGTTACTTTAGTAGTGATCAATATGATGGACATAATACAGTTGTGTAAATAAACTTATCATAACAGTAGATGTTCAAATGATCAGTGCAGCCCCAGCCTCTCCCTTTTTCCATCCCCTTGTTTTTTTTTTGGAGTGCTGTTTATGCCAGGATATGGTTGTTTATTTTTTGGTCTTCCTAACAGAGCTGAGCTTCCTCTCTCTTTTGACAAGAAAGCTGTAAAGGGCTTGGCACCCAAATTTGTCTTTTAGTTAGCACAGCTTGAGCTGCTAGATGGTCTGACTGCTTGGGAGGTGCTCTGAATTTTTTTGAAGCTGGACAGCTGTTATGCCCTTGGAAGGAGATAAACCATATAGCTAAGGCTAGTGCAGCTGTGATCATTCGAGCATCTACCGTTTTGGTAAGTTTATTTACACAACTGTACTTTCTGTAGCTTGCTAAGAAATGATAATTAGCCTTGTTTATGGTGATTTGGACTCCCAGGAGTTCTTGTTGTATCCCAAGGAGTCTGTCCTAAGGTGATGATATCCTTAACAAAAATACTGACAATACCCCACTATTGTCAGTAGGTCTGGAAACATGATAGGCATTGTGCCCAGAAGAAGATGGAACAATTCCATTGCTCTGAAATCATATTTTCTGTAAGTACACAAGCATGAATGTGCTTATGTTGCAGGAGAGGTTCCATTTTGGGTATTTTTTGTTAAGACTCTTGGGATTGAGTATAGCCACATTAATGTGTTCCAAATTAGAATTTACTAGGTTGGAATGTCCATCAGATGGACCCAGCCTAGAAAGGCACTATGGAGGCAGCAGAGGTTTTAGCCAGAATGCAAAAGCCTTGTTAAGAGAGGTGCAGATCATCCATGGCAAAGCAAGAAGTCTTTTCATCCATCTCATGCCAAGCTGGCATGTTCTGTGTCCCCAAAGAATGACACCAGCTTGAGTCACTGCATCATTCTGGGAGATGGCAGAGTACCCCTCAAGACCAGTGTCTTTCCTGCCTCTGAGGCATGGATAGCACACTTAGTCATATCATTCAGTATGTCCCTCTGAGTAGAGCATCTAAGATCATTCACCTCCACTTGGACTACTATCCTGTTATAATCATATTTTCTGGGATAGAAGTACCTAATTGCCCTTGTCATGTCCTGTTTCCTGGATCCAGAAAGACAGCTGTCACCCTGTTCTCAGTCTGGTGAAGATGGTGCCCTTATGCCCTCCAACAGAATCACCTATTACTAAAACATTACCATGGTTTGATGCAGTCTCAGTGGACCACAAGTATTTGGAGTCTGCATCCTTTTGTCTCTTAAGAGGTATGTGTCCAAGGAGTGGGTTTGAAGCATGAATGTGTTGCTGTGTGAAGTAACGTCTTGCTTTTTCTTCCTCTTTAGCCTGGGAGGCTTATGCAGTATTCTTTTAACAATCTTTGCATAAGTTGGTTTAGTGAAATGCTCTGTGTCTGTGCGTGTCTGTCTGTGTCTGTGTTTTGCTTACCAAATGTATTTTGAGGGGGTAGCCTCCAACTTAAGTAAATACTTGCACCTCTCTCATACTGCTTCATTATGAGGAAGCAGTAAAGGGTTTTTGGTAAGCATAAAGCAGTTATTACACTGCAAAATTACTTAGTGTTATCAGGCTGGCTACAGAAGGTGAAAAACATGACTGAGATTCTGTGTTGGCCATTGCTGTTGAAGGGGCATTGGAAAGGTTAATGACTTACTTTTGGTATAAGATAGAAGATGATAACTGAGTGGACTGGAAAAAGGTGATAAACTAGGATGTGGCTGAAGGATAGAATGAGCTGCGAGTTCTGTGGTAGTCACAAGTGCAAAAAACGGCATGTAAAAGGGACAGACTACATATGATCATTAAGAAAATCCAGTAACAGTGGCAGATTTAACAAACTAGTTTCACCAAATAGGGTTATGCGATTTCTACTGAGCCAGGAAATGCAATGAACAGTGGGTAGTCTTTTCTCAGTGAATCCAGATGCAGTAAGTGAGAAGGGGCTTGCAAGATTCCCTTCTTGGCCTATTTCAATCTTCGATCCTCCAGTTGTCTCAAGGCTTGCTGGTATAAAAATATTCCCTTTCTGTAAATGTCTGCATATCATTGCTAGAATCTCCTTGTGTCTGACTGAAAGTGCTTCTCAAACAGTCTAGAAATATAGAGCCAAGTATATTTTTTGGCACTTCAAAGTTCTGCACTGTCTTTATTTTTGCTTGACTGAATTATTTATATATTTACTGGCATTGTTTTCTGATCTGTACTGAAACTTTTTTTTCCCACCCTATTGCTGTTGTGTTCTTAAAGTTGGTGGCTCTTGCAGTTGCCCGCCTCTACTGTAAGCTTGATCTGGGAACACTTCTCCCAGTCCCATCTCTTTAGCTCATTCTACCTAATACATAGATAATTTGGCAAGGCCAAACCCCTTAGTCCCTTAACCTTGAATTATCTTCTGTTCCTGCTATCTCCCTTTTTACTTTTTATATAAAAAAGGCACTTTATTCAGCTGATTATATTTTTCTAATTTGTGTTTCTTCTTCTTACTACTTTTATTTCATTTTGCTTTTTCCTGCTAATTGCTGTCTGTTCTCTACAGTGTTCACCTCCATCGTTTCTGTTGCATTTATTACTGCTTGTTTATAGCGTGTCTAAATTGTTTTATTCTAAGCTCTTAGTTTTGGTTTAAGCACTTGGGCTTTAGGCCCACCCTTTAGCTCTCCCTGGCCTTTCTCCCTCAGATTCTGTCAAATATGGACAGACAATTTCCTACAGTTTCTCCTGCCAGTCTGGTTGATATGGGCATCCTGTGACAGTGTAGCAATTGCCTCATGTACATGGACAAACATCTGCTACTACCACCACCTAGGAACACAATTTGTTAGAGATGCAATTACATTAGGAACCTGGAGTCCAAGCTGTCTCCTCCTCAAGCCAGTATATCTGGCACTGAATAGGTTGTCAACACAATTACTACACCTCAAACACCACCCACACCTGCACAACACACACCTACATACAGGTCCTCTATATAAACATACCCAAAGGAGACCCCCCCCCCCCCGGGACTAAAACACATGTGAACTCCACAGCCCTCCACACTACATACCACTCATAGTCCACACACCTGTGCCTCACAACCACTAAGGCTTCACCGTAAACCCAACATATTAGTCATAGGAGACTCTTTTGTGAGACGCACAGATGTGCCTCTCACCAGGCTGGATAAGGAGAATGTCACTGTTAGTTGTCTGTCAGGTGCCAGAATCCGCCATATCACACACGCATTCAAGTCTCTCAACAACAGATGCTGTTATGACGCTTAGTCCTTGTTGGCATGAATGACTTCAGACGTACCTCTCTGGACTATATAGAGAGAGACATGATTGACCTTGCTGATTGTGTCCCAGGCAGGTATGTCCCTAGCCTTAAGTAGCATTCTGGCATCACCCAGAATGATGCCTCAGTACAAACAGAAAATGATTGACTTTAACAACTGGTTTAGTTTCTGGTGTAATTTCAGGGGAATCCAGTACATGACGGCATGCAAAAATATGATCGACAGACCACGGTGCTTTGCCAGTGATGGCCTGCATCTGTCTCACCTGGGCTTCAGGCTTCTGAAAAAGGCTCTTGCCTCCCCTGTAGTGCCTTTTTTAGGAAAAGTGATTAGGTTAAAACTGCCAACATAAAAATTTTAACAATACACAAATTAAAAGTCATGTTGCTAAATGCTAGGAGTCTAAACATGAAACTGCACTCATTGCAAGCATTTCTAACCCTGGAAAATGCTGGCATCTGTGCAGTCATAGAAACCTGGTTCAAAGCTGTAGAGAGCACCCCAGCCTTACCTGGTTACTCATCCTGTCTTACATTCAGACCCCAAACTGCGAGTACTAAAGCCAAAGGAGGTGGAGATTCATTGTACATTAAAGGCATATACACCTCCAGGCTGGTCAAAACAGTATGGCGCACAGGAGACACTCCAGGTGCAGTTAACCATTGACAAAGATCCCTTTTAAAATCATAGCTACCGGCCCCCAAATCTGACTCAAGATGCCCAATCCACCTGTTTTGACCTGTTTGAATATATGAAGATTCAACCTTTTACCTTGATCCTGGGTGACTTTAACTTCCCAAACATACATTGGAAGAACCACTCATGGCAGAATACAAATGTCCAGAGCTTTCTTGAGTTTTGTCGAGGCAGATGCCTTGGAATAGCTAGTCGATGCCCCCACAAGGGGTGATAATACCTTGGGCTTTGTATTAACCAACATGAGGAACCACTGCAGCTTCCCTATAGTATCATCCTTCCTGGTAAGATTCGACCACAAAGCGGTTAATTTCGAAGTCACCATCTCCCCCAACCCCCCTCTAGCTAGGATCAGACATAAAAGCTTCTCCAAAACAGATTACAGACTCCTGAGGGGTGGTATAAACAGCTTCACAGCTCCCTCCCCCTCTGTAGGAACTGGCACCAATGTCCAAAACTACGCCAAAGCACTGTACAAGGATTTATATAGATACATGGAATCAGGAATATCCAGCAGGACTAAGTCATCCTCCACAAGGGAGAGTAAACCTGTCTGGTGGTCATCTGTAATAAACTCTTTAACAAAAGGAAAAAAAAATTGCTGTCCAAGGCCAAGAAGGAACAGTTGGCCAACTGGAAGCAATGTCTCCTTAGCTTGAACAAACAAATAAGAGCACTAGTGAAATCCTCCAAAGCAAACTTCGAGTCCAAATTGACCACATCTACTCGAGACACTCTTAGGGCCTTCTTCACATATATCTAAAACCTGAAAGGAAGCACCCAGATCTGTTATGAACTGCTGGTCAAGGATACCACATGTACATATGCTGCAGATGTAACAAACTTGCCGGCTGCCACAAGATTCAAAAGGCAAGATGTTCCCCTAACAGATCAGAAGTAGGTCCCCTCTGTTATTTTTCATTAAAGTCCACTATAACTTTTAATTTTACATAGAATTGTCAGGCTGATCAGTCTAAAACTGGATTTGGTATGATTTTGTCTTTGTGAATTGCTACCTTATTACCTGTTGCCATAGGTGTGGGTTGTGTCCACATGCTAGTATTTTATTTAACATTCTTGATAGGGTTTGTTTAGGCTTTTCTTAATTCTGTACAACACGTCACTAGGGCTGTTGTCTGGCCTTGTGGAACATGAGGCTGTTTGTTTTGGGGAGCATTTATCTTCTATGATTTACATATCAATTTTCCTCCTTTGAAACTAGGTCACTGTGACATATTTACTTAATGTGAAGTTTCCCAAAATATTTCTGCAAATACATTTTGTGACCTGTCACTGAATTATCCCTTTGTGATAGCATGTTGACTTCACAATTTCTCCTTTTTATTGCTCCAGTTTTTGTTCCCGGGTCTATATCAGATTATCAAAGAGGCATTACAGTGAATGCCTCATCGACACGAAAAGAGCAAACCATGAACCGCTGAATCAGCGAGATGTTAAGTTGTCTATCTCGCCTTCATTCTTGCTGGATGGGTTCGAGCCACCTCGCCACTCTAAAAGCTCGAGAGTTGGTTCCACCGGCTCGAGGCTCCCCCTATATCCCACAATGCTAGGCGTGAGTTACCTCAGATCTCGTTTGCCGCTACAGCGATCGAGGTGTGTTTTCTACCGGTTCCAGGTTAGTGAAAGTTAGAATAGTTTAAATTCTTTAACTTAGACTAGTTTAGTGTAATTTTCATCCCCCTTAGTGTAGTGGACTTCTTATCCCTTACTACCTTAGTTTCCAGCCCCCTCCTTTTATAAAGAACATATAGTTCTTCCCTAAGGCCTTTGGGCCCTTCCTCCCTTTCCTTAGGGTGTGTGTGTGTTTACTTAGGGACTTTTATTAACTTACCTTTAGTTTTTAAATAATTCCCTTTTAATCCTATCAGTGTAATCTGTGTGTGTGTTTTGTGTGTGATTACACTTCAGGTTCCTTGAGTATGTCCAAGGATACACAAGAAGTGTGACTGTGCTGTCAGAAAATGTCTCTGACAGACGGTCACACTTCTTGTGTGTACTGCCTGGGACTGCAGGACTCTTGTGCTGTATGCCATGGCTTCAGCCCTAGAGTCCTGCAGGAGAGAAAAAATAAACTCATTTTGAGGGGTTTAATTAAGCCTGAAGGTTCCCTTCCTGTGTCTTCTGGGAAACCTTCTAAGACCTCGTCTCCAGCTTCAGAGACGAGGTCTAAGGCTTTGAACCCTACTGCTTCATCGGCTCCGGCTGGAGCCGATGAGTCTGTGACTGCTGTTTCAGTGGTTTCCTCGAGGCATTAGAGAGTCATACCATCGGAGCCGACATCTAGAAAGAGATCGAGGTCACCCCTTGGCTCCCCAGCCCCTGCTGTCTGAACGGAACCATAGATCTCACTCCTCCAGGTCATCGAGGCTCTCAGATCACGACCTCCAGAGGGTAGTGAGTAGACTTTTGAAGTCCGAGGCACTGGCCCAAATGCTCCAGAGTCCGACTCATCAGTCGATGCCTCAGCTTGTTCCACTAATATTCCTCCTCCGACTCCTTTGAGCTCGAGCCGGGCGCCTCGAACCGAGACTGTGGTAGCCGGAGCCGATACATTTGTCTTCGCCCTTCGGCTCGATTTCTTCCTTTGAAGAATCTCGGCGCCGGCTTCCTCGAGGGGTGAGTGGCATCGGACCCTTATCCGACCCCTCTCCTCTCGGTGCGGTGAGCTCGGCTCCGACATCGGCCTCGAGCCATCCCTGTCTGTGCCGAGGGAGGTTCTCAGCTCGGAGCGGGACCTCTGGCTCTGCCTGACAGGGGTGCATTCGAGGTCATGCGGAGTGTGTTGGAACCTTGTTCGACTCCACAGTCGGCTCCGCCCTCCCACTCGGTGCCTTTGGTTATGTTGACTCACTCCCTCATCCCAGACCGCAGAGAGCAAGCTCCTCAAGAATCCCCTGTGGGATCTCATCCTCTTCCGAGGCCTCTCCTGAATTGGCAGGGAGCCCCTAGGAAGAGAAAGTGTAAGAGGAAGCACTTAGACTCACCTGAGTCTGTCACCTCTGACACAGATTTAGAGGATTCCGAGGGTTCCCCGTTCCCCTTCTGAAGATGTCTCTTCGCAGACATTCTAGAGATCCTGAAACACAGGGGAAATTGGCCAGCCCTTAACCCTTCGGAGGATGAATCTGTGGATCTTGAGGCGCTTGGCTCGCCCTTCCACCTCCTGGGTGTACTCCGCCCTTTGATCCCCTCATGCAGGTGGTTGCAAAGAAGGTCTGGACGGCTCCTGATTCAGTGGACCCTACCCCCAGGAGACCCTCCAAATTTATAACAGCACCAACTGACAAGCAATTTCTCACAAAAGGTGTTTCTGTGGATGCTATGGTGGTAGCTGCTGCCACCAAGAAGGAACTAGCTGATCCTTCGGTGCCTGTCCATCCACCTAACAAGGAATCCAGGTCTATAGACAGGTACGGGAAGCGGATGTTCTCCAGCGACCTTTGCAATGCTCGCTGAACTACCTATGCCATTTTACCTGCCTTCAAAGGGACTTGATCAAGGAAGCGAGTGATATGTTGAAGGATCCTACAGCTGCGGGTTTTCAGGACAAGATGAACACTCAGCTGGCTACCCTGAACTCCATAGCTAACTCCTCCATGCCTCCTTTCTTATGCGGCTGATGGAGCGAGCAGGGCCGCAGGGACAGGTGTGGCCTTACGCAGGCACGCCTGGATGCGGTTATGCAACTTGGACCCCTTTAAAACGCCTTTCACCAATTCCCCGCTTGATGGATCATCTCTTTTGGTCCTCAAGTGAAAGAAACCTTGACTAGGTGCGAGACAGATGGCAAGACTCTTTCTGCCGCCGGAGTCCGTTTTCTACTCCTTCTAGGCCTTACCCCAAAGGCCAGAAAAGTGGGAAAATGTGGTTCCGTAAACAATCTCAAGGGACTTCGCCTGACGACAAAGTCGGTTCCCGCCAGAGGCAGAGGGGGAACAACAATGGTAGACGCCGCCTAGAGGCAGGGGGTCCGCAGAACCAGGGCAATCGGGAAGTCTTCTCTGATGAGCCCTTTCAGCATCCCTGAACTGCCTACCTTCGAGGCAGTCGGGGAAGATTGTCACTGTACCCAAAAGCCTGGCTATCCCTGACTCAAGACAAATGGGTACAGTCCATCATTTCCGAGGGCTATTCCATTCCCTTCTTCGCATTCCAAACCAATCAAAAATCCCTTCCAGATGTTCCACCCTCAAAGGGATCTTGCAGCTTTAGAAATTTCAAAGCTGCTTGCAAAAGAGCAATTCAGCCAGTTCCAGCAGACCAGCAAGGATCTGGAATCTACTCCAGGTTCTTTTTAGTTCCAAAGAAAACAGGGACTGGAGACCAATTTTGGATCTCAGTATCTTGAACAAGTCAGTCAAGAAAACAAGATTTCGGATGGTCACGCTGCAGTCCATCCTTCCCCTTTGGGAAAGGGAAGCTGGATGTGCTCTATAGATCTTCAGGATGCGACTATCACATAAAATGAAAAGACGCTCCAGAAGATTCCTCCGCTTCAGGCTGGGAACCAGTCATTTTCAATTCAGGGCCCTGCCCTTTGGTCTCACCACTGCCCCGGTGTTTACCAAATGCATGGCAGTGGTAGCTTCTCACCTGAGACGACAAGGATTCCAGGTGTTTCCATATTTGGACGACTGGCTGCTTACAGCCCCCACCAAGCATCTTCTTCTAATGGCCAGGGACTACACCTTTGACTTGTCGAAATTTAGGCATTTCAATAAATAAAAGTCTGTTTTGTCGCCTTGTCGTACTATTACCTTCATAGGCAAATCTAGACACAATCAACATGTAGACTAACAGATCAGAGAATAACAGACATACACAAAATGGTCTCACTCCTCTTCAGCAGCAACAGAATCAAAGCCAGGTTAGTTCTGAAAGTGTTGGGATTATGGCGGCTGCCATACCTCTGCCTCCATTAGCCAGATTCCACATGAGAATCCTTCAATGGATGCTCTTCACACAATGGTCGTACCAGCAACTTCAAATGTCTCACACCATTATAATCACGCAAACATGCAGAAATCATCTTCTGTGGTGGATGTCTTCCTCAGCTCTTATTGGGAAGACCCTTTGTTCCTTCCTCCGGTTGCTACTCTGACAACGGACGCCTCCCTGATCGGGTGGGGCATTATCAGGGCAGAACTGTCCAGGCCACATGGCAACCAGACTAATGCCACTTGCACATAAATGTTCTAGAGATGAGAGCAGTGCTTTTGCCCTTCAAGACTCTCTTTCTTTGGGAAAATCCAGACGGACAATATGTCCGTAGTGTGGTATATCAACAAACAAGGCGGAACCAGGTCCTACCCCCTGTGTCGAGAAGCACTCAAGACTGTGGCAATGGGCGATTTCTTCTCAGTGTTTTCTGATAGCAACGCACATCCCGGGAAGTCCAATCAAATCGGACAAGTTGAGCAGAGCTATCCTCATGCCTCACGAGTGGTCTCTGAAAGACTCTGTTGTGAGAGAAATTTTTCTCAAGTGGGGTCAGCCTTGCACCTTTGCTACTCCCCAAAACAGCAAGTGCAGAGATTATTTCACCCTATTCCCTTTACCAGGCCAACCCAGCAGAGACGCTCTAGTCCAAGTTTGGCCCCGGGGACTTCTGTATGCATTTCCTCCCTTCCCAGTAATCTCTCAAGTGATACAGAAAGCTATTGCTCAGAAGGCCTCGTTGATCCTCATTGCCCCTTACTGGCCTCGACAGGTTTGGTTCCCCTTTCTACATCAGTTTCTGTTGGAGCGACCTTGGCATCTGGACCTAGTTCCAGATCTTTTGATCCATCAGTCGGGTCAGTTTCATCGCTCCCTTCCCTCTCTGAACCTCACTGCTTGGTTCCTCCAATTCCAACTTTAGCCAGGCTTCCTCAAATATCTCGCTCTGTTCGAGATATTTTGATAGCTTCCCATAAATCTTCCACTAGAAAGATTTATTTGAGTAAGTGGAACTATTGGGCTCAAAGAAGGGACATAGATCCTTTCACTGCTTCCATCCAAATGGTCCTTGATTTTCTAGCTGAACTCTTCCATGCAGGTTCATCTCCTTCTACTCTTAAAGTTCAATTGGCAGCTATTTCTAACTTTCATGTGGGCATTTCAGATTCTGCCATCATGTCCCACAAGCTTTGCAAAGCCTTTTGAAGGAGTTTTTCTACTCAGACCTCCGTAAGAAATCCTCCTCCTCCTTGGGACCTAAATTTAGTTCTCAGTTCTTTAATTCTCTGTCCTTAACCTGCATCCTCCTGTTCTTTAAAATTACTATCATGGAAGACTCTCTTTCTAGTAGCTATTACTTCAGCTAGAAGAGTTTCAGAACTTCATGCACTCGGCTGTCGACCTCCTTATCTGTTGTTCCATAAGGACAGAGTATCCTTACGAACCAACCCGTCCTTTTTACCTAAAATAGCCTCCACGGCTAACCTAAATCAAAGCATTGACCTCCTGTTTTTTCCAGAATATTCTAACAGATCTGAACAAAGATTACATTGGCTAGATGTTCATCGTCAGTTAAGGTACTATTTGGATAGAACAAAACAATTCAGAAAATCTGACCAGCTGTTCGTCTCTTATGCAGAAGGCAGAAAGGGACTTTCAGTTTCAAAGGTATCATTATCCAGATGGCTAACATCCCTGATTTCCCTTGTTTATGAAATTAGACACCAAAAGCTGCCTAGCAAACCTAAAGCCCATTCTACCAGAGCCTTGGCTACTTCTATAGCCTTCCAAGATAGACTGCCTATTGACACCATTTGTGCAGTTGGGCTACTCCTCACACTTTCATTTCTCATTATAAGTTGGATTTAGCCTCTAGACATAGAGCTAACTTTGGTTCCACTGTTCTCAAGAGTCTGTTCCGTTAGGCCACCCGGGACAAGGTGCTAGGGACGGTCCCATCCAGCAAGAATGAAGGCGAGATAGACAACTTAACATATAGAAGTTATGTTAACGCTCCATGTTAGTTGTCTTCTTCTCGCTTCTTCCCCACCCTCCTTCCCCTGGCCTGGACAGACCTAGAGGAGTTTTGATTGTGACCTCTTTCTACCACCTCTTTACTTTAGGTATATGCTCTGCTGCATATTTCCTGGATCAGGATGTAGGTCACCCTTCTCTCCCTTGTTTATAGAGGTGGACTTTGTTGCTAGTTATTTTACTACTATTATAGGCAGTGCCTAGCTTACAAACGAGATCTGAGGTAACTCACGCCTAGCATTGTGGGATATAGGGGGAGCCTCGAGTCGGTGGCACCAACTCGAGCTTTTAGAGGGAGCCGAGGTCAACCCATCCAGCAAGAAGAAGGCGAGAAGAAGACAACTAACATGGAACGTTATGGTAAGAACATAACTTCTATTTTTTTCCTGGGGGGGGGGGGGGTCACCGATCCAGCCAGAAACTAAATATTACTAAAAATAGCTCAAAGTGGGGGATGTTGCCACCCACACCCCCCCCTAACTACATATACCAACTCAGAGATCGCACTACAGTGGGGAAAGGGGCAAATTTACGCTGATGGGCAAGTGTTTTTCCCCTAGGAAAAATTTGCTGATTTCGGCCGTTCCTGCATGCTGTTTCATGGCTAGCCACTCGAAGGTTTAAAAATAGTCTCCAGGTGATTTAGTCACATTGACCAACTTTGCCAGAAATGGGCATAGGTATTTCCCATTGACAAGTGGGTTGATGCTCTGGCCTACTTGAACTGTACCAGTGACCTATGCTTTTAATGGGAGGAGTCTATGTCCCTCTTCCCTGTGTGTGCCCACCATAAAGCCCAGTAACCCTTGGTCAGTGAGTTACAGGCAAGCCAGTGTTCATTTGCCTTGTAGCACTATTTGAATGAAAGCAGGAAATAAAAACAACTGACCTTTCAAAGCTGAGCTAAGGATTGCTACACTGAAATAGGTTCACTGACAAGGATGTAGCTTGGAAGTGGATAACATAATGACCAGGAGGAGACTGTACATCCTGTGTATCGAAGACAAGGTGGCAGAGTAGTGCTGCAAAGCCACTTGATGTGTGGGATTCAGGGCACACCACGCATGAAAATGGAGTAGAAATAGTGTGGTAATTGTGGTGAGGAAGACTGTTCTGAAGACAATGAGGGCTGTCATCAGAATTTGTGATACTCGTGTAAAAATAAGGCAGTATTCATAATTTCAGCCTAGGACCCACTCTAGGGCCATGATCATATGGAATCAAGTGCATTCGGGCAGCAGTTGCAGGTACCTACTTGGTAAAGTAGGACATCATGAGATGGTGTTTGTAATGGGGGACTTGAGTATACATATTGTGACAGAACAGGATATGAGGACTGCATAGTCCCACATGGGTTGGACAACATGAACAAAAGAGAGGCCATTTTAGACTTTTACCTGGCAAATGGTTTGATGGTGGGCCAGCACATGGTTCAGCAAGACCACATAGCAGCTCCAGTAAACCACCTCGTAGTAAAGAAAGTGCATTGGAGATAAAATTACATTGCAAAGTCATCCCCATTGAAACAGTCTACCCACAGAATAAATCACTAGTGGCCACAGTCGGCTGCAAGCACTGGTCAGAGAAGACGTTTAAGGTCAACATTGACTAGGCCAAAGACCTGGACGTTGACTTGAGCAAAAACACAAGAATTGAAGGAAATTCTCGGGGCTCTAGCACCCCGTGATGAGGAGATATTTGGAGTCAGAGGAATCTCAGCATCTCAAAACTGCATGTGTGAAGGCTATGGAACAGGTATGCAGCATAGCCACTTAAGGAAAGCTGGCAGTGGATTGCACACATCCATGAAGTTGTCAAAAGATAGGAGTATGGGAAAAAGTGAGAGAGAGTACTTACCCAGCTTGGTCTGTTTTTTTCTGGTTGGCTAACAATGGTGCTAAGAGAATGGTTACAGCAGCAAAGAACGAGGCATCAGAGGCACTGTACTCTTATGGAAAGTGACTCCGCATATGGCATAAAGAAACTCTATCAGGTTGCAAGGCATCAAAAGTCATTCATAAAGATGACAGTAACAAAGTCCACAGGACACCAAAGATAGATGGAAGTAGCACTTGAGCAGCTTCTGAATGAAGAAAACACCAGAGAAGATGTACTGCCGTATACACAGCCTCCAGTGGAAGAGGAAAAAGAGCTTACCATAGAATAAGTAAAAACAGTACTAAAGAAAATGAGGTCTGGGAAAGCAACAGCCATTGATGAGGTCACTGCAGATCTGGTCAAGAGGGTTGGATAAGTTAGAAGAGAAATTGCTCATAAGGGTAATTACAGCAGTGTATGGTGAGAGAAGCATATCCCAAATGACTGGAGAACGCATACAATTCCTGTCACTGCATGAATGTGCTAGATGTGGTGATGGATAAATGAATCTGTAGAGTAGTAAAATGTAACCTGGGAAATGGGCAATTTGGCTTCGTATTAGGATGCAGAACTGACCCAGTGTTAGACAGTGAAGACGTAGCCAGAGGTGATTAGAATCCAACTGGGCATTCCTAGACTTTGAGAAAACATATGGCAATGTCCTGTAATGGTTTGAAGCTCTGTAAACATTGGTAGAATTAATGCAGGCTTTGTAAAAAGAGCAATAACACAAGTATAAGCAGTGTTCCCAGTTGGAGTGGAGGTTCGCCACTGGCCATGTTTGAGCCCACTATTGCTAATACTAGTGCTGGACTAGTAAGAGTTGGAGGGGGCAGTTAAAAATAATGTATGCGCACAGTGTGGCCATTACTGTGAACCAGAACTCTGGCAAATGACATGTTAATAGAATGCAAAATTGAAGGTACATGGGATGAGACTGAGTACAGACAAGATGTTCTTAGTGTTTCACTGTTGCGGTCATTACATTTGGGGTAATCTGCTGGGAAGTTGCCCTCAGTCGATCTGATTAACAAATTCTTGGGTCTTGCATCAGTTGCTTTTCCTTCTTCCATGACATCAGGTCGTCAGAGGTATAAAACATGCAGCCGACGCCATTACATCAGACTTTCTTGCGGTATGGTGCCCAAAGCAGAAGCAGTTAGCAAATGCTGGTCGTCAGACTCCTGAAATTTTCGTTTTCTAGTTTCAGAACCGAAGTCCTCAACTTACAGCTAAGTACCCCGTTGGGGAAACTTTTTCTTGCTCCTTACCGATGTCAGTAAAAGTTAATAATTGCATTACTGTTGGAAAGCAAATACATCATAAAGATTTTCATTTGTACTGTATTCCTTGCCTAGGCCCTGATCACGATGTATCTGGCTGTCTGTTGTTGTGCTTTATTTAATCAGCGCATTATCCGTCGTCGGTACATTTTTGCCTCTAAATATTTTGACACACTGTTTAATTATCCAGAAACTATGTCGGTTAGCCATCCGACTACCGGAATTCCGAAAAAACGCAAAGAAAAATACAGAGACAGGCCGTCGAGGTCCAAAACTGCAGACGATGCTTCTCCTAAGCCAGTCGCCAGTTCACCGGTACTCAGTGAGGTGCTTTTGCAGCCCCTGATACCCGCTACTTTTGACTCACAGGCCTCTACTGAGACCCATTCGGAGTCCGGTATGCCACAAGATGCTTCACCTATGGAACCCGCGGATGTATCTACCTTGGATGGGTCTGAAGCCGCTGTGCAAGCACCGGCTTCTGAGGGTGTATTCAGGCCTACAGACTCGAATATTTAACCAACTCCACCTTCTATTCTAAGGCCTAAGTCTCTATCTGTGTCTAAAAAACCGACGCCCAGGCCCCCCCAGGACGTTTCTTTTGGGGAAACTTTACATACCTTAAGGGAGCATTTCCACTGGCAAAGTCAGGAATTTTCTGAATCTAAAAAGAGGCTTAAGGATTTCCTCCTTCTACCTCAGCATATGCCTTTGGCTATACCTCCTGTAGTAGACATTGTTGATGTGTTTTCAGAATCCAGTATGGCCCCTTATTCTCTGTCTCCAGCTCCCAGTAAACCTGACCGGTACTACAGGGATGTGCTTTGGGTTTCACTGTTGCAGTTATTACATTTGGGTAATCTGTTGGCAGGTTGCCCTCAGTCGGCCTGAATTCCAAAGTCTTGGGTCCTGTGTCGGTTGCTGTCTTATCTTCCATGATGTCAGGTCGTCAGGGGTATAAAACATGTAGCTGACGCCATTTTCTTTAGTCTTTCTTGCCATGCCTGAAGCAGAAGCATTTTCACAAGTGCCGGTCGGCCGACTACTGAAAAATTCGAG
Organism: Protopterus annectens; assembly: GCF_019279795.1. Taxonomy (NCBI): domain Eukaryota; kingdom Metazoa; phylum Chordata; order Ceratodontiformes; family Protopteridae; genus Protopterus; species Protopterus annectens. The sequence goes on along the minus strand of NC_056726.1, from coordinate 59,352,639 downwards.
TTTGAGTTTCGGAACCGAAGTCTTCACTAAAGCTAAGAATCCCATTGGGGAAACTTTTTTCTTGCTTTTTAACAATGTCAGAAAAAGTTAATAATTGTATTACTTGTGGGAAGCAAATGCCTCATAAGGATTTTCATTTATACTGTATTCCTTGCCTAGGCCCTGATTACAACGTGCCCGGCCATTAGTTTTGTGCTAGATTTAACCAAATCACTATTAAGCGTCGGTATATTTTTGCATCAAAGTATTTTGGAAACAGATTCAACTACCCAGAAATGTCGTCTGATAGCAATCTGACTACCGGAGTACATAAAAAACGCAAAGAAAAGGACAGAGAAAAGGCAGTCGAGATCCAAAACTGACGACGAAGCTTCTCCTAAGCCAATCGTCGGTTCACCGGTACTCGGGCGCTTTCGCAGCCCCTGATGCCTGCTACCTTCGAGTCGCAGGCTTCTACCTACACCCATGTGGAGTCCGGCATGCCACAAGGTACTCAAGGTATTGGACCGACGGATGTATCTCCCTCGGATGGGTCTGGAGCTGCTGAGCAGGCACTGGCTTCTGAGGGTGTATTCAGACCTCAACATTTGTATATCAAACCGACATCTGCAAAACCCAAGACAAAAGCAACTTCTAAAACTAAAAAACCACGCATGAGCCACGTGCACAGGCCTCTATGCCTAAAAAACAGATGATCAAAATGGCTGAAGACCTTATTACCTATCAGGGATACCCATCCCCCTCCAGATAAGAGGCCTTGGCAAGAAACTGATTATAAATCTTCAGATCAGGTTTCTATTTCTTCTGATCAGGAATTGTCTATACCTCCCTATGAGGATTCTGATGCTGAGGAGACTCTTCCATCTGCATCTCCTCCTGAGGATTATTCATTTGGAGAAACCTTGCATACTTTGAGGGAGCATTTTCACTGGGAGAGTTAGGACTTCCCAGAATCAAAAAAGAGGCTCTGAGATTTCCTTCTTCTCCCTCAGCACAAGCCTTTAGCCATCCCCCCCTGTTTTAGACATTGTGGATGATGTGTTTTCGGAGTCAAGTTTGACCCCTGACTCCTTACCTCTGGCTCCCAGTAAGCCTGACAGATATTACAGGGTACCTGACTCGCATACATTTTTATTTAGAAACCCTACTGCTGATCTTGAAACCATTTCACAGGGTCCAAAGGGAGTTAAGGCCTCAACAGCAAAAATTCCTACACCCTCTGACAGAGATTCAAGGGCACTAGACAGATGGGGAAAAAGGTTTATACATCTGCAACCTTGGCAATCAGGGCCTTAAACTGTCAATTTCATATGATTAAGTACCAGCAACATGTTATGCGATTGCTGAAACAGAAAATGATGTTGATTTCAGAATGTGCAGAAAATAAGGAATTGCAGGAATTATTACATGCAGCTGAACAAGTTGGAAAGCATACTTTGCAATGTGGTTTTGATTCCTTAGAGGCCTCCTGCAGGGCCGCAGTTACTAGATCTGTGATTAGGAGGCATGCCTGGTTAAAGGAACAAAATTTGCCTGATCATGTTAAAGCTAAATTGCTAGATGCACCTTTACAGCATGATTCTCTGTTTGGTATTAAGGCAGAAGAGGTTCTAAAGAAAATGGAAGACAAAGCTAAGTCTATGCAAACTGTTAAAGACATTTTACAAGTGCAGCCACCAAGATTCAGTAGACACTGGCCTACAAAAAATTGGTCTTTTCCTGTGTCAGACAGAGCTCAAAGGGGCAAATCCAGATGCCCTAAGGGTTCCAGATACCAGGAGCAAGATTCATACAGGTCAAAGCAATGGGGAGCTTCCACCTCCAAATCTGGAGGAGATAAAGCGCAAACATATATAGAAAGCAATCCCAATGACTTCCCTCTGCCTACACCAAGCACTTATCTTTTGGCAGCACCCATAGGGGAAAATTGGCACTTTTTGCTCAAAATTGGCAGTTAATAACCCAGGACAAGTGGGTACAAGCATCGTATCACAGGGATACAGATTCCATTTCCACACTCTGCCAATGGCAAATGGTTGGCCAGATCTGCCAAAAAATCAATGGGCAGAGGCACAAACAGGTTACCTCCCTCATGGATATGGGGGCCATTCAGACAGTACCAGAACAGGAAAAAGGACAAGGTTTTTACTCTACTGTTCTTGGTACTCAGGACAAGGCCTGGCGGCCAATAGTGGATTTATCGATTTTGAAACACATACCTGGACATTCCAAAATTCAAAATGCTGACTGCAGCAGCTTCTGCCCATGCTGGTCAAGAATGCTTGGCTGGTGACTTTAGAGCTAAAAGAGGCATACCTGCATGCCCCAATAAGACAATTGTGCAGAAGATACCTCAGATTCAAGGCTGGCTTAATGCATTACCAATTCTCTGCACTGCCCTTTGGCTTATCTACTGCGCCCAGTGTCTTTACAAAGTGCCTGGCACCAGTAATTGCATTTTGCAGACAAAGAAGTATACAAATATATCCTTACTTGGACGACTGCCTCATTCAAGCAGAGAACAAGGACACTCTTCTTCGACACCTGGCATTTGTGAGAAGGCTTCTAATATGCCTAGGGTATACAATAAATGAAAATAAATCACAACTGGTACCCTCTCAAAGGATAACATTCCTGGGTGCAAGCTTAGATACAACTGCCCAGATGGCTTACCTCCCGCCAGACAAGCAAAGGCAACTGACTTCTTACTTCAAACTGATGGCAACTACAACCCAGTCTACTGCAGGACAAATTCTGCAGGCTCTGGGCTTCATGGTATCCTGCATCCTACTAATTCCATATGCAAGACTGCATATGAGGAAACTTCAGTGGTACCTAAAAAGTTTATGGAGTCAACATTCACACAGTCTGGAAACAATGATTCCTCTCATTCCCTGCCTGCAACAGGAGTTTCTATGGTGGGCAAAGGCATGTCACCAAAACATGGGACTGCCCTTCACTCTACCCCCTGCCAGCCAAACCTTAACAATAGATGCATCAGATTATGCCTGGGGGGCCCACATGGCAGTAAGATGCATTCAGGGCTTATGGACACCAAGGCAAATGCATCGGCATAGCAACCAGAAAGAGATGCTAACTGTTCAAAATGCCCTAACAGCCTTCAAGGACTTTCATCCAGGACAACTACTGATAAAGATGAACACCACCACAGTCATGTGGTATATAAACAAGCAAGGGGGCACACACTCATACCCCCTTTGCAGGTTAGCCATGGCACTGTAGGACCCAGCTTTGACCTACCAAATACATCTTCAAGCTCAATTCCTGCCAGGAAAACAAAACGCTCTGGCAGACGATGTAAGCAGAAATCTTATGGCTCCTCACGAGTGGAAATTAATTCCACAAGTCTTCAGCATGATAACAGGGAAATGGGGGAGCCCATACATAGATCTATTTGCTTCTCCACAAAATTATCAATTGAAAAGATTCTGCACAAGGACTTATCACAGACAAGCATGGGAAGTGGACGCCCTATCCTTCAGTTGAAAAAACCTATTTGTTTATGCCTTTCCTCTTCTGCCCCTTCTACACAAGGTCCTCCTAAAAGTCAGACAAGAGAAGCCAAAAATGATATTAATTGCCCCGGACTGGCCCCGCCAATACTGGTACCCAATCCTAAGGAACTTCAATACCCAGCTTGGACTCGCCTCAAAGACCACAACTACTGTCCCAGCAAAACTATCAGATCCTGCACAATCAACTACAGACTCTGAACCTGGCAGCATGGCTAATCATGTAGTCATACAAACAACACCTCTCAGTAAAGCTGTGATAGATGTCATTTTGGAAGCCAGAAGGCCTAGTACTAGAAAATCTTATGCTGAGAAATGGAAGAGGTTCTGTGCTTGGAATCCAGCACAAGGAACTGATACAGCAGAACCAAATATTCCTCAGATATTACAATACTTAACTGAGATGCTTGACAAAGGCCTATCTTTCTCATCAATCAAAATCCATGCCTCTGCCATTTCGGCTCAATACAATACAGAGCCACCAATCTTTTCTCATCCTTTACTAAAGCAGTATCTTGGAGGAGCCAAAAATTTAAGGCCTCCTAGAAGATCACCATTACCTGCACGGGACATCACTTCTGTGTTGGAAAAGCTCACCCTGCCTCCATTTGAACCAGCTGCTACCGCTGGTCTAAAGTTCTTATGGAAAACAGCTCTGCTGCTAGCAATTACTTCAGCAAGAAGAGTTTCAGAGCTACAGGCCCTCATGGCTGTAGAGCCTTTTATCATATTTTACCCAGACAGGTTGTCTCTGTGGACAAATCCTACTTTTATGCCTAAGGTGGTTTCCAGTGTGGCCCTTAACCAAACAATTCGTCTGCCAAATTTCTATCCAAATCCGCAGAACAAGGGGGAGAGAATTCTGCATTCCTTGGACATACACAGACAGCTAAGATTCTACTTGAGCAGGACTAAAGCTCTAAGAAAAACTGAGCAATTACTAGTGTCATATGCTGCAGGATCAGAAGGAAAGGCTATTTCAAAGCGGACAATTTCAAAGTTGGTAAGCCACTGCATCCGTTTCTGCTACTTACACCATGGTAAACCTGTGCCCAAGGGCATTAGGTCTCATTCCACCAGAGCTGCAGCTACTTCAGCAGCCTTTCTCAGAGGAGTACCAACCAAAGACATTCTAGAGGCTGCTACTTGGAGTTCTGTTCACATCTTTACAAAGCATTACCATTTGCCTCTTTTTACTCTATGTCCAGGGCAGGCTTTGCCACTGCAGTGCTGCAGGGCCTTATAGCCGCACTTAATGCTGTTTAGCTCCAGCTCCCCAACCATAGCTTTGAGATTCTACCCAAATGTAATGACTGCAACAGTGAAACACGAAGAGCATAGTACAGTTGTGTACACTTACCATAAATGTAGATGTTAGAGTGTACTCACTGTTGCAGTCCAGGTTACTCTCTCGCCATCCCCCTGTCATTCTGAAATTTATCTTTCCTTCTCTATCTTCCACAAGTATATATATATATATAACATCGGTTACCTTTTTGGGAGCAAGAAAAACTAAAGCAAATGTCGTCGTCTGCATGTTTTATACCCCTGATGACCTGACGTCATGGAAGAGAAGACAGCAACCGACGCAGGACCCAAGACTTTGGAATTCAGGCCGACTGAGGGCAACCTGCCAGCAGATTACCCAAATGTAATGACTGCAACAGTGAATACTCTCGATCATCTACATTTATGGTAAGTGTACACAACTGTACTGTCCTGAGTCCCACAAGTTCCTTTTTTAAAAATCCTGTTGCTGATCCAGAAACCATTTCTCAGGGGCCCAAGGGCATTAAGGCTTCTACTGCTAAAAATCCTACCCCTTCTGATAGAGACTCCAGGGAGCTGGATAGATGGGGTAAAAAGGATTATACTTCTGCAACCTTGGCAGTCAGGGCTTTAAACTGCCAATTTCATATGCTAAAATATCAAAAGCATATTATGGGACCGCTCAAACAGAAAATTATGCTGATTTCTCACTGTGTAGAAAATAAAGATTTACAGGATTTATTGCATTCTGCTGAACAAGTTGGAAAACATACTTTGCAGTGTGGTTTTGATTCTTTAGAGGCCTCTTGCAGGGCTGCTGTTACTGGGTCTGTGCTTAGAAGGCATGCTTGGTTTAAGGAGCAGTCTCTGTCTGATCATGTTAAAGCAAAATTGTTGGATGCTCCCTTAAATCAGGACCGCCTCTTTGGCAATAAGGTTGAAGAAGTTCTAAAAAAGATGGAAGATAAAGCTAAATCTATGCAAACTGTAAAAGATTTCTTACAAGTGCAACCTGCAAGATTTAGTAGGCACTGGCCTACTAAGAATTGGTCCTTTCCAGCTCCTTCCAGATCCTCTCAAGCCAAACCCAGGCACACCAAAATTACCAGGTTTCAGTCCCAAGGGACTCTCGGAACTAAGCAATGGGTTCCTCCACTTCCAAATCTGGAAATAACAAGACACCCCTCCATGGTAAACAGTCTCAATGACTTTCCTTTAAAATTACCAAGCACTTACCTTTTAGCCGCCCCTTTGGGGGGAAAGCTTGCTCTTCATGCAAAAAAATGGAACTCATAACCCAGGACAAATGGGTTCTAACTATAGTGTCCCAGGGATACATATTTCATTTCCACACTTTGCCAAAACCAAACAGGTGGCCAGACCTGTCCCCAAATCAGTGGGCAGAGGCTCAGAAACAAGTACTTTCCCTCTTAAACATGGGGGGCTATTCAACTGGTACCAGAAGAGTAAAAGGGACACTGTTTCTATTCCAGGCTTTTCCTGGTACCCAGAAAAGACAAATCATGGCGTCCAATTCTGGACTGCACCTTTCTGGACATTCCAGAATTCAAGATGCTGACTCTTCACCAGTTACTTCCTATGCTAGGCAAAGATGCCTGGTTGGCAACTCTTTAAAAGAAGCTTACCTGCATATCCCAATCAGGGAATCTTGCTTCAAGGCAGGCTGCTTGCATTATCAGTTCTCTGCACTGCACTTTGACTTATCTACTGCGCCCAGGGTATTCACAAAGTGCCTGGCTCCAGTAATTGCATTTTACAGGCAAAGAAATATTCAGATATATCCATACCTGGACGATTGTCTAATTCGGGCAGAAAACCAGGCCATACTTATAAATCATCTGGCGTTTGTAAAAAAGGGTTATAACTTGTCTAGGGTACACCATAAACGAAAAGAAATCACAACTAGTACCCTCTCAACAGATTACATTCCTGGGTGCAAGCTTGAATACAACTGCCCAGATGGCTTTCCTCATGCCAGAAAAGCAAACTCATTTGGCAACTTACTTCAAACAAGTGGCCACAAAAACCCTGCTATCTGCAAGACAAATACTGCAAGCCTTGGGGTTTATGGCTTCCTGCATTCTTCTAATTCCATATGCAAGACTGCATATTAGGAAACTTCACTGTGGAGTCAACATTGTCACAGCCTGGAAACAGTGATTCCTATCATACCTTGCGTACGCCTGGAGTTCCTATGGTGGGCAGAGGCCTGCCACCAAAACAAGGGACTGCCATTCACACTACCTCCTGCCGCCCAAACCCTAACTACAGATGCATCAGACTATGCATGGGGGGGCTCATCTGGCAGGTAAGTGCATTCTGGGCAAATGGAACCCAAATCAAATACACCTACATATCAATCAAAAAGAAATGTTAGCTGTACAGAATGCTCTGACAGCCTTCAAGGACTACATTCATCCAGGGCAACTAATGGTAAAGACGGACAACACCACGGTTATGTGGTACATAAACAAGCGGGGGGGGGGTACACATTCCTACCCTCTCTGCAGATGAGCCATGGCATTGTGGACCACGGCCTTGAGTTACCAAGTGCAACTACAAGCTCAATTCCTGCCAGGAAAACCGAATACACTGGCAGACAGACTAAGCAGAAATCTCATGACCCACACAAGTGGAAACTGGAACCATGGATTTTCAACATGTTGACAAGCAAGTGGGGAAGCCCAGACATAGATCTATTTGCTTCCCCCCAGAGCTACCAGTTAGACAAATTTTGCACAAGGACTCCTCACAAAAAAGCCTGGAAAGTGGATGCTCTGTCCTTCAGCAAACCTATCTGTCTACGCCTTTCCCCCTCTGCTCTCCAAAGTTCTGCTAAAAGTCAAACTGGACAAACCAAAAATTATCTTGATTGCTCCAGACTGGCCACGTCAACACTGGTACCAACTCCTGCGCATTGTCACAAATGTCTCCATGGCACCTGCCTTAGACACCTTCCTTACTGTCTCAGCAGGAGAACCATATTTTGCACCCTCAGCTCCCAACATTGAACCTTGCAGCTTGGCTAATCTCTTAAATTCACCCTTAGCATCCCTCAACAAACCTGTGATGGATGTCATCTTGGAGGCGAGAAGAACTAGTACTGGAAAATCTTATACTGAAAGATGGAAAAGATTCTGTGCCTTGAGCTAAACTTTAGGGATGAGCACAGCAGCACCCAATTTACCTCAGATTTTGCAGTACTTAACTGAGATGCTTCACAACCACCTGTCTTTTTCTTCTATTAAAATCCACGCTTCAGCTATTTCAGCTCACTATAACACAGAACCACCCTTCTTTTTTCATCCCCTGCTCAAACAGTATCAGAGGGACAAAGAACTTGAGACCACCCAGGAGAGCTCCTACCCTTGTCTGGGACCTTAACTTTGTTTTGGAAAAGCTCACTTTACCTCCTGTCGAGCCATTTGCTACTGCAGACTTAAAGTTTCTTTCTTGGAAAACAGCCTTCCTCTTTGCAATCACTTCAGCTAGAAGGATATCTGAATTACAGGCCCTTATGGCAGTGGAGCCTTTCATCATCTTTCATGCGAACAGGGTATCTCTGAGGACCAATCCGTCATGCCCAAGGTGGTTTCCAGTGTGGCTCTTAACCAGTCCATTCATTTGCCAACCTTCTATCCCAATCCACAAAACAAAGGGGAACGGATTCTGCATTCCTGGGACGTGCACAGACAACTTAGATTCTACTTGGACATAACTACGTTTCGAAGAAAATCTGAACAACTGCTAGTGGCATTTGCTGCTGTGGCAGAGGGGAAGGCTATTTCAAAGCAAACCATTTCTAAATGGATAAGCCATTGCATTCCTTTCTGCTATAAGCACCATGGAAAACCTATCCCCCCAGGGGATCAGATCTCATTCCACCAGGGCTGCATCTACTTCTGCAGCCTTTCTCAGAGGTGTTCCTACCAGGGATATTCTAGAAGCTGCTACCTGGAGTTCAGTACATACTTTCACCAAGCATTATCATTTACCAATTTTCTCTAAATCCAGAGCTGGCTTTGCCACTGCAGTCTTGCAGGGCCTTGTAGCTGGTCCTAATGTTGTATAAATCCAACATAGCTTTGGGAATCTACTCAAATATAATGACTGCAACAGTGAAACACGAAGAACATAGTACAGTTGTGTACACTTACCATAAATGTAGATGCTCCAGCCCCGTGTTTTTCTCTTACTATACCTCTACTTTCTTTTACTATGCTTGAAAGCCTTTTTGGAGTATTTGCTTTTGGTTGGAGTATATTTTTGTGTTTTTTAATTGTATTTGCTCCCCATTTGGGGGGCACCTGACATCTGGGGCAAGAAAAACTGATGTAATGGCGTCGGCTGCATGTTGTATACCCCTGATGACCTGACGTCATGGAAGAAGGGACAGCAACCGACGCAGGACCCAAGACTTTGTTAATCAGGCCAACTGAGGACAACCTACCAGCAGATTACCTTAAATGTAATGACTGCAACAGTGAATACACTCGAACATCTACATTTATGGTAAGTGTACACAACTGTACTGTAGTTATCATGGCAATTAGAAGAAACAGAACTGAAAAACAGAACAGATTAACAACGTTGAGTATCTGGATGGGTGAGGAGAAGTGAAGCCTGAATGAGGACGTTAAAGCTTGAATTAGAGAGGCTGCAGCCAGCTGGCACAGAATGTCGGAGATAGTTACAGAATAATATTGAGCTGAAAAGTAAAGTGTACAAAACAGTGGTACAACCAGTATGGAACAAAAACTTGATCAGTGAAGGCAGAGTAATGGAGATGAAGTTCCTGAGACCGGTGGTAGAATGTACACTGTGGGACTGGCTAAGGAATGAGAACATTAGAAAATCCAAAACTGATTCAGTTGCAGAGAAAGAGAAAGCCCAAGAGAACAGATTGCAGTGGTTCAGGCACATGTGCAGGAAAACAGATTATTTGATGAAAAAATTTGGGAGAGACAGGTAGGCAAGAGGAAATAAGGTCATCCAGTGGTGGATGGATTGTGAGAGATGTGAAGGAAGACCTGTGATAGTTAAGCATAAGTGTCAAAGAAGATAGTGACATTGAATCGAGAGGTCGTTACAGCTGACATGACACCCCGACCCAATGTAGAAAATGGGATAAGGGGGGTAGATAAGAGTAGGGACAAACACTCTAAGGTAGATGACCAAATTGGCAGAAGTAACATGCCCAATATCTGGAAAACAATGGTCAGACCCATTAAAATGAAAAAAAATTCCTCACTCCCTTCCCATTTTTAGCCCATCTCCATATTTCCAACCCTGTCAAGATCTTTGAAAAAATGATCTTCCTCCAACTCCCCAAGTTCACCTCAAAATATAATCTTCTCTCACAAAAACAATGCGTGTCCTAGTCAGATAGGAGACTTCCACCATGCTTTAGTCACTTAGATGACATCCTCATGGCAGTTGCTAAAATGATTTCCAAAGCTATATTCATAGACCTAACTAAAGCGTTTGACTTTAAACGCATCACCCTGATAGATGACCTCACTGAACATGTCATCAAGCCTGATGCCATCCTGTGGGTCCACATCTACCCCTCAGGTTTTATCTTCACACTTCTCTCTGGAAACTCGCTGGCATCTAAAGGTGTCTCACAAGGCTCCATTCTTGCCTCCCTGCTGTTTTCCCTTTACATCAGCAAACTTCCACTTGGTCATGTTCCCTTTTCACTTTTATGTACAGATGATGCCCATTATTGTTCAGACCAATCTTTCCACTTTACAACACCTGATATCTAATTTCCTTTGCCTCATTCAGTAGCTTGAGAAAAGTCCTTATATTCAGAAAAAAAAACTGTAATTGGGACCAAACTGAAACGTCACAGAAGTCAAAATTCTTACAGATTATGATGTTTACCTTTTAAAACTTTTTTCCAAGTACTTTAAACTTTAGTTGGACCCCTTTCTCAACTTCAAGACCTATCTATATAACACTAGTAAAAAGACTAATCTTTTCTGTGTGCAAAAATTATACCCCTTCTCCCTAGCCCCCCCCCCCCCCCCCAGCACTTGGGAGAGATATCCTTCTACCACAACATTGGTCTCAGCAGTTTCAGTCAAGAACTCTATGGCCATAAAAATAAGTCCTATTTTCCTCCAACATTGAATACCATTGCAAAACCAAAGGAGAGTTAAACTTAGCTCCCTGGTACACAAGGAGTTGGACTGCTACTGGGCTTATGGTTGTTCAAACTACTCCACAAACAAGCTGCCACACCAGTAACTGCAGTATTATTTAGACAAGCTCCCGCATGCTGTCTCAGAAACCATAGTCACTCGGGTTCTGTTATGCAAGTCTCGCAATGTAAACTGCACACTTCAGGTTATGCTTTCATAATTCTCGGTCCCGAACTGTGGGAACCCTCCCACCCGAACTTAGATGCCACCTCTTAACCCACATACTGTAAACTACTGATTGATGTAACCAATCAAGCAAAATGTAGTTGCCATTCAACAGGACATAACCTAGATTACTTCTCTATTCTACTGTTGCTCTAGCTACTGTGTGTGAATCTTCCTTATTATAACTTGACTGTGTCCTCCCTTTAGTACATATTCCTGGTATGTGCAGATTCTTTCTGTTTCCCAGTTTATGAATTATTTGTACAAACTGTAATGTATACTCATTTCATTTTTTATTGTACTAGTGTATTAGTTGCATTTAGTTATGTGGCAGTACTTCAGGTAAGATGGTAGCGCCTCGTGTGGCAGCGGATCTCCAGCTTCCGTTTTGCACTTTTTTTTCTGTTACTTTGTTTTGTTTCTGTTGATTTGGTTGGTCCATTTTTGTCTGGTTGAGTGTACTGGTGTCTGCAGCAGTGGTGTCCGTGATGTTTGTGGAGTATTCTATGCAAGTTTTGCTTCTTTGGAACTTCAGTGGTGAGCCGGGCTGGATGCGGAAGCAGAGGCTGAAACTTTCTGTCAGCATGATTTGGGGATTGGACTTGTTTGCATTGAATCTGAGTGACCCAGAATAGATTTAGGACACTGCTGAGGATGTTGAGTTCGAAATGATGAGAGTAATGGTGTAAATGGTGAAGACTGAGGAAGGAAAGGTCTTTGTTTGTGTCCATTTGTGTCTGTAGTAGACCGCATTTGTGTGGTCTTTGGTGTTGGTGGGTCTGGACTAGGACTTGGATGCTGCTGGTACTAGAGTGACAGATGCAGCGGGTGAAGCTTCTGTGCCTTCAGTGGTATAGTGTGTCCAGACTGGGATTTGGATGATGATGGTGCTGGAGTGAGACATGTGGCGGTTGAGGCTTCTGTTAGCTCATTTACTACTGCATGTGTTTTTGTCTGTCTTTATGTTTTGAGCTTGGAGGAAAGGAGGAACGTAATTTTCGTCCATGTCAACAGAGGAAGAGAAAATGTATTCCTCCCAACTAGCCACCCTAAAATCTGTATCGAATGTGTCCATGAAGTTAATTTCTCACACAGCTGAAGGTTCCTCACGGGCTGCTGGTTCAGGCGTAGCCATTAGAACACATGCCTGGATGAGATTTTGTGACTTTTTTTGCAGAGCATCCTCATTCATTAGTGCATCTTTTGCTGGATCTTCCCTGTGGGCTGTCAGTTAGATGCACTTTCCTACAGTGAACAAGATAGCAGACCTTCCCTGCTGCTGGAATCTGTTTCTCGACCTTGCAGAGATCTTTTTTACAGGAAGAAATGTGGTGGTAAGAAAGTGCAGTTCTGAAAATGTCAAGGACATTTTCAAGACTTGCTTGGGGATATTTCTCCCAAAGGCAGAGGTGGAAATAATGGAAGATGCTGTTCTTGTGGCTGGGGGGGATCTGCAGAACCAAGGATCCTGAGATGCTTTCTCAGACAGGCCCTTTCAGCACTCCTGAAAGGTTGCCCAACTGTTCTTTGGAGGCAGGTGGGGGAGTGCTTCTTGCACCTAAACACCTGTACAGCCATCACAACAGATTCTTTCATAGCCTAGTACTATACTATGAAACTATCTGCCCTGGGGCATTTGTAAGCCTAGCCATAGTGATGTGGCTTTTGCCACCCCATGAAATGGTACAAAAATGTACAGAATAAATTTAGAATACTGTGCCTCTGTCTAGTAGTGACACAATGAAGGTCCCCTTATATAATAGAATTAGTTTACTGTGCCCCTGTCTAGCAGTGACACAGATGTGACCCCTGGGGTAAACTTACGATCTCCCATCCACTCATCAAGATTTCTCTTGAAGAGAGTCCGTGAGGGGCTCTGCCTAATATGAACTGGGATCTTGTTCCAAAGCATGGGAAGCCTCTGGGTTATGAATCTATCCCTCCAGCATGTCCTACTCATACTTGTGCCGAGGTTTAAGTCTTTAGCTCTCGTGGTCCTGATGGATTTGGATTTTTTGAGGTGGAGCATGTCCATCAGATCCTGATTGGACATGGCCTTGTACGTCAGGCAGAGATCACCTCTGAGCAGGCGGTATGCTACTGAATAGAGCTGAAGTTTCTTTAGTCTGGCAGAATAAGACATATGTTGGAGACCCTTGATCCTGTTGGTGAGGTACTTTTGTGGTCTCTCAAGCTGTTGCAAATGCCGGGTGAGGTACATACCAAATGGGGCATTGTACTCAATCATGGGTCTGATGAGGGAGGAATATAGGGGTACAGTGACATCCTTGGATCTGGATGTGAATCCCTTCATGATAAGGTGTGCAAGGTAGAATGTTTTTCTAACCACTTTGGCAATGTGGGTGTCAAATAAGAGGTCGCTGTCAACTTGGGTCCCTAGGTCTCTGATTACTTTTTCCGTACTCAGTGGGTTGCTGTCTGTGATAATTTGTGGGTACTTTGTTTTTCCCAAAGGGGATGACTATACATTTTTTGGCATTTAGTTTAAGGCCGTGACCCCAGCACCAGTTGTCCGTTTCTGAGAGGCCTTTTTGTATGATGTGTGTGTCTGCTGGTGTATCGACTATGGTGCCTAGTTTGCAGTCATCTGCGAACTTTGTCAGCCACAGCCCTCCCATGTTTGCTTTAACATCTGAGAAATAAATGCCGAACAAGAGGGGTCCCAGGACAGATCCCTGTGGGACACCACTTGTGACTGGCTTTGAGTCTGACATTGCTCCAGCGATTTTAACTTTATGGGTTCTGTCCTTAGCCAGTTTGCAACCCATCTAGTGACATAAGGGTTTACTTTTAAGCTGTTGAGCTTATCTATGATGCCTGAGTGGGGTATTGTGTCGAAGGCCTTAGCCAAGTCCAGGTATGCTGTATGGACTGCTTTGCCCTAATCAGTGGCTCTAGTGACTGTTTCGAAAAAGTCAACCAGGTTTAAAAGGCAGGATCTGCCCTTTACAAAGCCGAACTGGGTGGGGTCAAGTGTCTGTAGGTCCCCTATGTCTCTGTTTATGAGTTCCATAATGATTCTTTCCATAGCTTTGCAGACCAGGCTGGTTAAGCTTATGGGGCGGTAGTTTCCAGGGTCTGTAGAGGCACCCCTTGTGGAGTGGGACCACTGTTGCTGTACGCCAGTGTTCAGGTACATATCCCAAGTAAGGCTAAGGTTAAATAGCATTTTTATGTGTGGGTTTAGCTCCTCTTGAGTTCACGTAACACGCAACCCGGGATACCGTCAGGTCCCATTGATGCTGTGTTTTTGCTTTGTTTAGGCGGTTCTCACTTGGACATCTGAGATGACAGGAGATTACATTCAGCTGGGATAAGTATTTCTTCTTTTGGGGGTGAAGGAGGGGAGAAATTTGCACTGAACCTGTCAGCCAGAATGTTTGCAATATCTGTGGGTTCAGTGTATTTTTTGTTGTTGTGAACCAACTCTGAGCATATCTGAGGGTTTCTGCCCAGGTTTCTAACATAGCTGAAGAAGGCTTTGTGGTTATCTTTAGTGTCCTTAGCGATTTTTCTCTCAAGGTTGGCCTTGGATGTTTTTATGAGAGAACGTAGTTTTCTGCTAATGTTGATCAGAGATGTCTTCCCTTCATGGGATTTTGCTCTGACGTGCAGTAGCCTCCTCCTTTTCGTTATACAATTTGTTTATGGCTGAGGTCCACCAGACAGGACGCTTACCTTTGGTGGAGAGGGACTTGGATTTGTTTGGGATTGCATGATCCATGCATTCTTGGAGATGTCCATAGAAAGCATTTGTGAAGGATTCAGCATTGTGGGATGTGGTATCCACTGGCACAGTGGGCATAAAGGATACCATCTCAGTCTTAAGAAGAGTGAAGTCTGCTTTTGAGAAGTTTTTCACTGTGGTCTTTTGTGCTGGGGGTGGAGGTGGGATATGTATATCCAGGGTGATTAGTTTGTGGTCAGATCTCACTAGTGAGGGGTTTACTTCCAGTGTGGAGCATTTTGTCCCCATGTTTGTGATGATCAGGTCTGGTATATTATCTCCCCTAGTGGGAGAGGTGACTAGTTGTTCCAGTGCATTTGAATTTATGAATTCCAGGAACCTTTGGGCTAGGGTATTAGGGCTAGAATAATATACCCAATCTATGTTTGGGTAGTTGAAGTCTCCCAGTGTGATGGTATTTTGTGATACATTCATATCCTCCAATGTCTTCAGGAAGGCTGAGTGGGGTTCTTGAGATTGGGAGGGTGGTCTGTAACATGCTACCAGTTGTATAGCAGTTTTGCCTATGGTTAGTTGCACCTGTATGGTCTCTGATGCTTCATGTGTTGCTACTAACCTGGAGGTGTGGGTGTCCTTGATGAATATGGACACTCCCCCTCCCTTGGTGGTTCGGCCCGGGTTTTGGGGCCGAAAAGCATGATACGAGGTATAGCCTGGTAGCGCTGGGGTGCTCTCAGGAGCCTTGAACCAGGTTTCAGTTACTGCACAGACGTCTATGTTCTCCATGCTGAGGAGTGCATCAAGTGCCTGCATCTTGAGATTTAGACTTCTGGCATTGAGCAGCATTACCCTTAGTTTTTTCCATTTTTGTTTTCTAAGGAGGTGGGTTTGTCTTTTGAGCCTTGCCTAAAAAAGGCACTATGGGGTGGCAAGAGCCTTAGCCAATATCCGGAAGCCCAGTGGTGACAGGTGTAAGCCATCCCTTGCGAAGCAGTGTGGCTTGTCCAACATGTCATCCCAGGCAGACAGACATTGGATCCCCTTAGAATGACACCAGTACTTGAGCCAATTGTTAAAGCTGATCATCTTGTCTTTGTATTGTGGTATCATTTTGGTGAGGGCAAGATGCTGCTCAGGGTCAGGGTCATACCAGCCTGTGCTACAAAATCTGAGAGCTCCTCTAGGTCTCTCTTCATATAGTCCAGGGAGGTACGTCTCAGGTCATTCACACCAGCATGGACAATGACGGAGTCATATTTGTACTTGCTTTGGAGTGACTTGAGTGCGTGTGTTATGTGGCGGATCCTAGCTCCCGCCTTGTTCAGCCTGGTCAGCGGGATATCAGTGTGTCTGACTATAGAGTCACCTATTACTAGTGTTATCAGGCAAGGTGTTTGGCCTTAAGGGCTGTGATTGGTTGACACACTGATTTATTGAAGTATGTGTTTCATGTGTATTGTTTTGAGGTGGTGGATTTTTGGATGTCTGCTTTGGGAGCCTCTGTTATTTTGGTAAGTTTTTTATTAGAGCCTCCAAGTATGTCTTTGTGTTTTTATGTGTTTGGTTTGCAGTTGTGGTAGGTCTATGTGGGACTGGGATTGTTGTGTGTGTGGTTGCCATCTCCTCCTGTCTGGTCATGCCAGCCCTGAGTTGAGAGAGTTCAGCCTCCAGTTTGGCTATATAGTTGCATCTCTCACATGTATTTGTGTTTGTTGGGAGGAGGAGAGGGTTGTCTGTGTACATGAGACAATTGTAGCATTGTCTCAAGATACCCAGATTGACCAGCTGAATTGGAGATGACGCCAGTAATCTACCACTTGACATGCTAGAACAGTATAAGGGAGTGCTGTACCTTTAAGGGAAGTGGATATTCACAGGGGTGGTTAAGTAGATGTAGTGCTTTACTTAGTACGAGAGTGCTTACTTAGTAGAGAAGTATTGAGAACAAGTGCTAGGCTTATAATATAGTGAGTAGTCTAGTTATACTAAGAGTAGAGCTTCCTTAAGGGAAAATTCGAAGAGCAGACTTGGCGGAGCCAGAAAAATTTTAACCGGCTATGCGCACAACCGCGTAAAGCCATGCAAACGCGGATTTTAAACAGTGAACTACAAAAGAGCTAGAAATGGTCCAAAACAACCAATTACTACAGCTTCTTGGGCTGAGGTCACTTCCTACAGGGACAGGTAGGCTGCTCAAGGCTCCCCACTCCCACTGGTGAGCAAAGAAACTTCCTTCTATCCAAGTAAGGTAATGGACAACACAGGAACTACACCACAGCCCAGAATACAGCAATGCCTGTAAACTGGTCTAAACTAGTCGAGGAGAGGCAGGAAAACAAGGATTATTTTTTGTTTGTTTTTTTGGTAGAAACACACAGAAAATGCAGAAACAGTGATAAATTAGTTACACAGGCTAGTACACTTTAGTGGGCAGCCTCCACAGTTAAATTAAACAAACAAACAAACTTTCGATCAAATTCGACTAAAATGTAACTTTAAGTGCAGATTTTAAAATAATGCAGCAAACAGTTAAAAAACAGTTCAAGCTAGTTCAGGGTAAGCTACAGAAGCTATTCCAAGTGAAAAAAAGCAAAGATACTTAAATCCAGAAAGTAGTCGCTTTTCTGAGTTCCCTGCTGCTAGGACTACTCTGCAGAACCACGAGGAGCTTGTCTGAGCAGTATTGCATCCAAAGGATCATATCCAAAGGATATTTCATTCCCTTTTCACAAAGCCCTTCACAGAAGAGACGTCTCCCCATGTTCTACCCAATCAGTGGGAGTGGCAACTTAGAAGTTTAAAATCTGCTAGAAAAAATAATCATTCAAAGGGTCCCACCAGACCAGTCAGGATTCAGGATTTACTGAAGGTTCTTTTAGTGCCAAAGAAAATGGGGGGGGGGGGGGGCCTGAGACCTATTCTGTATCTCAGTCATCTAAATCAATTTGTGAAGAACTCAAAGCTCCATATGGTCACAGTTCAGTCCATTCTGCCTCTTCTACAGAAAAATGAGTGGATGTGCTCTATAGATCTTCAAGATGCATATTGTCACATCAGAATAAACAGGCGCTCTCAAAGATATCTGCACTTTTCAGCTAGGAGTTTGTCATTACCAGTTCATATCCCTGCCCTTTCGTCTTACCACAGCCCCCTGGGTGTTCACCAAATGCATGTCAGTGGTGGCACCTCATCTCAGACTGCCTAGATTCAGAGTGTTTCTTTATTTATGTGACTGGCTCCTTTTATGCACCAACCAAGCATCTCCTAGAGAAAACCAAGGATTACCTACTCCAGTTGTGTCCATTCCATGGGATCACATTTAAACTGTTCATTTCCCATCTTCAGCCAGTTCACATCTTGGAGTTTATAGGAGCTTGCCTGAACACTGTCAGTCAGTTTGCATCTTTACCACAAAGCAGAGTTCATGCTCTAGATCTGGCTGACACGCAGGCTTAAGAGTATCCTTCTCCTCCAGCAAGACTGGGTCTTCAGGCCTGGCTCGATGGCTGCAGCGATCAACCTATTACCTACAGCTCTCCTTCACTTGAGTTTTTCACTAGACCCAGGCAGTACAATGGTTGATGCTTTGACATCCTTCGAAAAATCCTATAAAAATTTTATGAGCCAGCAAAGTCTCCCTTCTTTGAATGCAGTGCAAAGAGGTTTGTTGGGATTTCCTTTTCTTTCCTCTCCCGAAGGCCACAATGACCACAGATGCTTCAAAATCAGAATGGAGAGAGTATTTCTTTGGAAGGACTGTTCAAGGCATGTGGACCCCAGAAAAGGCCAAATTGCATGTCAGTGTTGTAGAGATGAGAACAGTCCTATTAGCATTGCAGGCCTTTCAGAACTCACTCCCTCTAGGAATAATTCCTATCCAGGTACAGTGTCCGTGGTTTGGTACATCAACAAACAGGGTGGAACCAGATCATGCCCCCTTTACTGAGAAGCAGTAAGAGTCTGGCAGTAGGCAATCTCTCCCAACCGCTTTCTTGTAGCAATGCACTTAGCACGGAAATCCAGCACTTTAGCTGACAAGCTCAGCAAGACCATCCTGATGCCACATGAGTGGTCTGTGTCATGCAGTGACAGAAATGATTTTTCATCAGTGGGGCCATCCTTATTGTAACCTTTATAACTCTCCTTTCAGCAATAAGTGCAGCAGGTTCTTTGCCCTAAATCCCCCTCGGTGGCCATCTCCAAGAGATTCTGTAGTCCACAGTTGGCCCTCCGGTCTCCTGTATGCTTATCCTCCCCTTGCTTTAATACCAACATTTCTACAGAAAGCACAATGGTTGGCGAGCAAGGTAATGCTCATTGCCCCTTTCTGGCTTCTGCTGGTGTGGTTCCCATTAGTGTGGTCTCGTCTCCTGTGTCCTCCTTGGACACTGGACCCCCCCAGTCCACATCTACTGTCACATCCATCAGGGATGATTCATCCAGACATTTAAGGCCTCAAACTGACCGCATGGTTTCTCCAATTTCAGTGATGGTTAAACAGTACAGGCTTTCCTCTCCAATTCACCAAAGCTTGTTTTCATCCCAGAAAATTCTGTGAGAAAAATTTATGAGAGTAGATGCAAGAAATTTTCCTATTGGGCAGGATATAGAGAAAGTTTTATACTTTTACCACTCCAATTTCTTTTCTGTTATATTTTCTTGCATTAATCTTTCAAGGTGGTGCTAGATTCACCACCTTAAAAGTTCAGCTTGCAGCCATCTCAAATTACCACATGGGACATTTAGTTCTTCCCCGCTAGCCTCTTGTAAAATATGTAAGGCATTCGTTAAGGTTACACTTCTGCTCAGACCTCAGATGTAAGATCTGCGAGGTGAGTTTCTGAACTGCAAGCACTCTCTTCAAAAGCGCCTTATTTAATTTTTCATAAAGATGGTGACTTTACGTATAAGCCCTTCCTTTTTGCCAAAAGTTGTTTCTGTGTTGAATGTAAATTGAATCAGTTTGCCAGCCGTCTTTCCAAAATTTTACAATAAGGGAGAATACATGTTTCATCTTTTAGATGTATATAGACAGCTTTGTTTTTATCTTCATAAAACAAAAGATTTTAGGAAGACTTATCAGCTGTTTGTTTCCTTTGCCAGAAAAAAAGTTGGGAAACCCATTATCCAAAGTTACTTTAACCAAATAGTAACAGTTTGTATATCCTTTATCTGTTCTCTGAGGGGTTTGTCCTTGCCCAAACCTCCAAAAGCTCATTCAGCTAGATCCATGCCTACATAATCTGCTTTTTGGGCTAAGGCTTCTATTGATGATTGTGCTGCGGCCACTTGGTCCATTTCTCATACATTTACAAGCTGGATATCAAGGAACAAGGCTGCATATGGTTCTGTGGATGTCCTTCAAGGATGCATCTGCAGTTATCACATATGGGTTGTCCTGCCTCAGGCAGCCCTTCTGTCGGCCGGATTCCAAAGTCTGGGTCCGACGTCGGCTGATGTCACCCTTTCCCCGACGTCAGAGCGCCTGGGGTATAAAAGCGTCAGCCGACGCCATCTTCCCCAGTCTTTCTTGCCACGTGGAGACGTCGGGCGGAGTTTGCAGAGGAATATTTTGGGGCTAGTTTTCTCGTACAATGAGGAAACTACAATGGTACCTAAGGAGTTTATGGACTCAGCACATTCACAGCTTAGAAACTTTGATCCCCCTCATTCCATGCCTCCAAAAGGAATTTCTGTGGTGGGCTCAAGCAAGTCAGTCAAACAGGGGTCTGCCCTTCAGCAAACCAGTAGCCAGCCAAACCATTACAACCGACACTTCAGACCACGGTTGGGGAGCACACATGGAGGGCAGATGTATTCAAGGACTATGGTCACAAAAGGAGCTACGCATGCACATAAACCAAAAGGAAATGCTGGCAGTGATACATGCAATCGAGGCCTTCAAACTCTTTCTGCATCAAGGCCACCTGCTAATAAGGACAGACAACACCACAGTTATGTGGTACATAAACAAGCAAGGAGGCACCCATTCCTACCCTCTTTGCAGACTGGCAATGAATCTATGGGAACTTTCCTTGAAACTCAATATACAGCTGCAATCCCAGTTTGTGCCAGGAAAAGACAATATACTGGCGGACAGCTTAAGCAGAAATATCATGGATGAACACGAATGGATGCTGCACCCAGACATCTTCCTACAGATAACACAATCATGGGGAAGGCTGGACATAGATCTTTTTGCCTCCCCCTACAATCATCAGCTGAAGAAATTCTGCTCAAGGACATACCATCCACAAGCATGGAAAGTGGACAACCCTCTCTTTCAGCTGGAGAACTCTTAACAGTGTATGCATTTCCACCTCTTCCATTACTGACCAGGGTCTTACTGAAGATCAGGACAGAGCAGCCAAAAGTGATTCTGATAGCTCCGGACTGGCCAAGACAGCACTGGTACCCACTGTTAAAGAGCATGTCACGTACAAAACCATGGCCTCTTCCTCAATGGCCACTTCTCCTGACTCAGCACAATTACAAAACTCTGCATTCCAACCTGAAAACCTTGCAACTAACAGCCTGGAAAATACCTTGACTCCTCCTCAGGGTAAGCTATCCAAGAGAGTGAAGGATATCATCATGGAAGCTCGCCGGCCTTCCACAAGAAAGGCATATTCAGCAAAATGGAAAAGATTTCACACTTGGAGCACCACAAAGGGCCTAGATGCGACAGTGATGAACATGGCGCATATCCTGGAATACTTGGCAGAAATGCTCCACAATGGCCTGTCTTACTCTTCCATTAAAATTCATGCTTCAGCAATTTCAGCAGAGTATAATACTGATCCACCTGTCTTTTCTCATCCTCTCCTAAGACAGTTTCTAAGAGGAATTAAAAACATCAATCCTCCAAGGAAACCTCCAGTGCCTACTTGGGACCTTAACTTTGTGTTGGAAAAACTAACTCTGCCTCACTTTGAGCCAGCAGCATCTGCGGAACTACAGTTCCTGTCTTGGAAGACTGCCTTCCTTCTGGCCATAACCTCAGCAAGAAGAGTATCGGAGTTACAGGCCCTCATGGCAGTACAGCCATTCCTTATTTTTCATCAAGACAGAGTCTCATTGAGAACCAATCCTTCATTTATGCCAAAGGTGGTATCCAGGGTCTCATTAAACCAAGCTATTCACCTGCCTGCCTTCTTTCCAAATCCACAAAACAAAGGGGAGAAACTTCTGCACACCCTGGACATACACAGACAGTTGCGCTACTACTTGGACAGAACTAAAAGCTACAGAAAAACTGACCAGTTGGTAGCATATGCTGCTGGTGCACAAGGGAAAGCAATTTCCAAACAGACAATTTCAAAATGGATAGGGAATTGCATTTGTTTTTGTTATTCCTTTCATGGAAAAACTGTGCCAGCTAACATTAGACCTCATTCCACCAGAGCCACAGCCACCTCCACAGGTTTCTTAAGAGGGGTGGCTACCAAGGACATTTTAGAAGCTGCTACATGGAGCTCCGTGCATACATTTTCCAAGCATTACAATTTACCTTTATATTCCAGATCCAGAGCAGGCTTTGCTACGGCAGTCCTGCAGGGCATTTTAGCTACACCATCCTTTACATAGATCCTCCACCTCCAGATTGGCTATGGTATTCTACCCATATGTGATGACTGCAGATGCATCCTTGAAGGACATAGTACAGTTTTATTGCATTTCTCCAAATTTAGCCTTCCTTTGAGGGCACCTGGCATCTGGGGCAAGAAACACTGAGGAAGATGGCGTCGGCTGACGCTTTTATACCCCAGGCGCTCTGACGTTGGGGAAAGGGCGACATCATCCGACGCCGGACCCATACTTTGGAATCCGGCCAACCGAAGGGCTGCCTGAGGCAGGACAACCCATATGTGATGACTGCAGATGCATACCTATCGGACATCTACATTTATGGTAGGTACAAAACTGTACTTTCTCTGGAACATCCTTCCATGAGGGCCACCCAAGATTATTGTAGCTGGGGATGCTGTCCTATTTGTTGTGGAATGAATGAAAATGACAACATCCATTATTAAACTTGTATACTCACCATAACTATGTATCTGTGTTGTTCATTTTCATTCTTCCTCAAATTCCCACCCTCCTTCCCCCATCATTATCCCTTGGGGAGTTACCTGATAAGGTGCATATTAACCATTGCTTCCAGTTTTAGCCCTTATTCTGTACCTGTACTGTTCTTATTATGATTACTTGTGTGTTGAGGCATACTTAGTAACAGCAGACTTGATCTTAGGTAATGTAGCGGTAAGGGCATTATGGGTATAGGGAGGAGCTTGAGATCTGATCAAAAATCGAAAAGAAACTCCCAAGTCAGATCTGAGACCCATTCGTTGAAGAATGAAACTGGACAACACAGATGCATAGTTATGGTGAGTATATAACTTTAGATGTTAAGTTGTCCATCTCGCCTTCATTCTTGCTGGATGGGTTCGGAGCCGATCCTCGGCTCAGACTCAGCCACTGTAAAAGCTCGAGAGTTGGTTCCACTGGCTCGAGGCTCCCCTTATATCCCACAATGCTAGGCGTAATACCTCAGATCTCGTTTGCCGCTACAGCGATCGAGGTGTGTTACTTCTACCGGCTTCAGGTTAGTTAGTTAAACAATTTAAAAGTTTAATAAACCCCTTTTAAATTATTTTTTGTTAATAATCCCTTAGTCTTAGTGGATTTTTATCCCTTCCTTCTTGTTCTCACTCATCCTTACCACAAAACTTATATATTTATCCCTTAGGCCTTCGGGCCCTTCCATCCCCTCTTAGTAGTGGAGTGTATGTGTTTTTTTGTAGGGAATTTTTAAAAAAACTATCTAATTTTATTAGTTTAAAGTTATTAGTTTATTTTAGTGAATAGTGTAATCAGTGTGTTTGTGTGTGTGTGATTGCACTTATTCTTTAAAATGTCTAAGGATTCGAAGGTCTCAGGCTTCAAGAAATGTGATTCGTGCTGTCAGAAGATGTCTCTGACAGACGGTCACACTTCTTGTGTTTACTGCCTGGGACCTTTACACCTGCAGGACTCTTGTGCTGTATGCCATGGCTTCAGCCCTAGAGTCCTGCAGGAAAGAAAAAATAAGCTTATTTTAAGAGGCTTATTAAAACCTGAGGGTCCCCCGACTGTTTCTTCGGGTAAACCCTCTAAGGTTTCTAGGTCGTCTGCTCCAGCTTCTGAGTCGACACCTAAGACATCGAAGTCTGCTACAACATCGGCTCCAGCTGGAGCCGATGAGACTCGAACACTTATTTCTTCGGTTCCCTCTGCTCCGGCTGGAGCCGAGGTATTGGAAATCTCTGAGTCGGCTCCGATAATTCTATCGGAACCGACAACTAGGAAGAGGTCTAGGTCACCATCTCTTGACTCCGTTCATTTGGCTCCAGCATCTCCCTTGCTGTCTGAACGGAGCCATAGATCTCACTCCTCTAGGTCGTCGAGACTTTCTGATCATGACCTTCAGAGGGTAGTGAGTCGACTTCTTAAGTCCGAGGCACTTGCCCAGATGCTTCAGAGCCCGACTCATCAGTCGATGCTGAATCCCATTTCTCAAAATATTCCTCCTCCGACTCCTTTGAGTTCGGAGCCGGGGCGTTTCGGACCCGAGACTGTGGTAGCGTCGGAGCCGATACAATTATCTTCCTTGGAAGAATCTCGGCGCCGGACTTCCCTCGTCGGCTCCGAGGGGGTGAGTGGCATCGGACCCTTGTCCGACCCCACTCTTCCTCTCGGTGTTTCGGCGCTGGTGAGTTCGGCTCCGACATCGGCCTCGGAGCCATCACTGTCGGTGCCGAGGGAGGTTTTCAGCTTTTCGGAGCGGGGACCTCTGGCTCTGCCTGACAGGGGTGCTTTTGAGGTCATGCGGAGTGTGTTGGAACCTGGTTCAACTCCTCAGTCGGCTCCATCCGCCCCTCCCTCCTCGGTGCCTCAGGTAATTACTACTCACTCCCTCATCCCAGACCGCAGAGAGCCAGCTCCTCAAGAATCCCCTGTGGGGATCTCATCCTCTTCCGAGGCCTCTCCTGAATTGGCAGGAGAGCCCCCTAGGAAGAGGAAGTGCAAGAGGAAGCACATAGACTCACCTGAGTCTGTCACCTCTGACACGGATTTAGAGGATTCTGAAAGTTCCCCTCGTTCCCCCTCCAAAGATGTCTCCTTTGCAGACATCCTGGAGATCTTAAAACAGAGGGGGGGGGGAATTGGCCAGCCCTTCGGAGGATGAATCTGTGTATCTTGAGGCGTTCGGCTCTCGTCCTTCCACCTCCTGGGTGTCCCCCCCCCTTTGACCCCCTTATGCAGGTGGTAGCAAAAAAGGCTTGGACTGCTCCTGACTCTGTGGACCCCACCCCCAGGAGACCTTCAAAGTTCATTACAGCACCAGCAGACAAGCAATTTCTGCCTAAAGGAGTTTCTGTGGATGCTATGGTGGTAGCTGCTGCCACCAAGAAGGAACTAGCGGATCCTTCAGTACCTGTCCATCCCCCTAACAAGGAATCTAGGTCTATGGACAGGTACGGGAAGCGGATGTTTTTGTCAGCGACCTTTTCTATGCGTTCGCTGAACTACCTCTGTCATTTCACTCGTCTTCAAAGAGACTTGATCAAGGAAGCGAGTGAGATGCAAAAGGATCCAACAGCTGCGGGTTTTCAGGATAAGATGAACGCTCAGCTGGCTACCCTAAATTCGATAGCTAACTCCTCCATGCGCCTTCTGTCATATGCGGCTGATGGAGCGAGCAGAGCCGCAGGTACAGGTGTGGCCTTACGCCGGCATGCCTGGATGCGGCTATGTAATTTTGCGGACCCCTTTAAGACGTCTTTCACTAATTCCCCGTTTGATGGATCGTCCCTTTTTGGTCCTCAAGTGAAAGAAACCCTGACAAGGTGCGAGACTGATGGCAAAACTCTTTCTGCCGTCGGAGTCCGTTTTTCTACTCCTCCTAGGCCTTACCCCAAGGGCCAGAAAAGTGGAAAGATGTGGTTCCGCAAGCAATCTCAAGGGGCCTTGCCTGACGCACAGAGTCTGTTCCCCTCTAGAGGCAGGGGGGGGGGACAATAATGGTAGACGCCGCCCTAGAGGCAGGGGGGGTCCGCAGAACCAGGGCAATCGAGAAACTTTTTCCGATAAGCCCTTTCAGCATCCCTGAGGTGTTGCCCGACTGTCCACCTTCGGAGGCAGTCGGGGGAAGACTATCACTGTACCCAGAAGCCTGGCGATCTCTAACTCAAGACAAATGGGTACAGTCCATCATTTCCGAAGGCTATTCCATTCCGTTCTTTCGCATTCCAAATCAATCAAAAAAGTCCCTTCCAGATGTTCCACCCGCTCAAAGGGAACAAGCAGCGTTAGAAATATCAAAGTTGCTTGCAAAAAGAGCCATTCAGCCAGTTCCAGCAGACCAGCAAGGATCCGGAATCTACTCCAAATTCTTTTTGGTTCCAAAGAAAACAGGGGACTGGAGGCCCATTTTGGATCTCAGCATCTTAAACAAGTCTTTCAAGAAAACAAGATTTCGGATGGTCACGTTGCAATCCATCCTACCTCTATTGGGGAAGGAAAACTGGATGTGCTCTATAGACCTCCAGGATGCGTACTATCATATAAAAATGAACAGACGCTTCAGGAGATTCCTCCGCTTCAGGCTGGGAACCAGTCACTTTCAATTCAGAGCCCTGCCCTTTGGACTCACCACAGCCCCCCGGGTGTTTACCAAATGCATGGCAGTGGTTGCCTCTCACCTGAGACGTCAAGGATTCCAGGTGTTTCCATACTTAGACGACTGGCTCCTTACAGCTCCCACCAAGCATCTTCTGCTACTTGCCAGAGACTACACTTTTCGCATATTTCGAAAGCTAGGTATCTCAATAAATTGCGAAAAGTCTGTTTTGTCGCCTTGTCGTGCTATTACCTTCATAGGTGCAAATCTAGACACAGTCAGCATGTCAGCGAGACTCACAGACCAAAGGATAGCAGACATACACAAACTAGTCTCTCTTCTTTTCCACAGCAACAGAATCAAAGTCAGACTGGTCTTGAAAGTACTGGGGATAATGGCAGCTGCTGTCCCTCTACTTCTATTAGCCAGATTTCACATGAGAATCTTACAATGGATGCTCTTCACACAATGGTCATACCAACAACTTCCGATGTCCCACACCATTGTGATAACGCAAGCATGCAGGAATCACCTTCTTTGGTGGATTTCTTCCCCCCAGCTCTTCTTAGGAAGACCCTTTGCCCCCCCCCCCTCCAGTTGCTACTCTGACAACGGACGCCTCCCTGATCGGGTGGGGGGGGGGGGCATTATCAGGGCAGGACAGTCCAGGGCATATGGCAACCTTGCGAACGCCACTTGCATATAAATGTTCTAGAGATGAGAGCAGTGCTTTTAGCGTTGCAAGCCCTTCAAGACTCTCTTCCGTTGGGAACGATAGCAATACAGACGGACAACATGTGTGTAGTGTGGTATATCAACAAACAAGGTGGAACCAGATCCTACCCCCTATGTCGAGAAGAACTCAGACTGTGGCAATGGGCGATTTCTTCTCAGCGGTTTCTGATAGCAACGCACATCCCCGGGAAGTCCAATGTCATTGCGGACAAATTGAGCAGAGCTATTCTCATGCCTCACGAGTGGTCTCTGAAAAATTCAGTAGTGGAAGAAATTTTTCTGAAGTGGGGCCAGCCTTGCTGCGACCTTTTTGCTACTCCCCAAAATAGCAAGTGCAGAGATTATTTCACCCTCTTTCCCCTACCAGGCCATCCCAGCAGAGACGCTCTAGTCCAAGTTTGGCCCCGGGGACTTCTGTATGCATTTCCTCCCTTCCCACTAATTTCTCAAGTGATGCAGAAAAAGCCATCGCTCAGAAAGCTTCCTTGATCCTCATTGCCCCTTATTGCCCTCGACAAGTGTGGTTCCCCTTTCTGCACCATTTTCTGTTGGAGCAACCCTGGCATCTGGACCTAGTTCCAGATCTTTTGACCCATCAGTCGGGTCAGTTACATCACTCCCTTCCCTCTCTGAACCTCACTGCTTGGTTCCTCCAATTCCAACCCTAGCCAGGCTTCCTCTAATATCTCACTCAGTTCGAGATATTTTAATAGCTTCCCATAAATCCTCCACTCGGAAGATTTATCTTAGTAAATGGAAACGTTTCTCTTATTGGGCACAAGCAAAGGACATGGATCCTTTCACTGCTCCCATTCAATCGGTCCTTGATTTTTTAGCCGAACTATTCCACGCAGGTTAGTCTCCTTCTACTCTTAAAGTTCAATTGGCAGCTATATCTAACTTTCATGTGGGAATCTCAGATTCTGCCATCATGTCTCACAAGCTTTGCAAAGCCTTTTTGAAGGGAGTTTTTCTTCTCAAGCCTCCTATAAGAAATCCTACTCCTTCTTGGGACCTTAACTTAGTTCTCACATCTTTGATTCTTTCCCCCTTTTGAACCTGCAGCTTCCTGTTCAATGAAATTGCTATCCTGGAAAACACTCTTTTGGTAGCCATTACTTCGGCTAGAAGAGTCTCGGAGCTACATGCACTCTGCAGTCGACCACCATATCTTTTGTTTCATAAGGATAGGGTATCCTTACGTACAAACCCATCCTTTTTACCTAAAGTAGCCTCTGCAACAAACCTAAATCAAAACATTGACCTTCCTGTGTTTTTTTCCTAACTATTCTAACAGGTCTGAACAAAAATTACATTGGCTAGACGTTCATCAACAATTAAGGTATTATTTGGATAGAACCAAACAGACCAGAAAGGCTGACCAATTGTTTGTTTCTTATGCAGAAGGCAGAAAGGGCCTTCCAGTTTCGAAAGTATCACTCTCCAGATGGCTTACATCCTTGATTTCCTTTGTGTATGAGATTAGGCATCAGAAGTTACCAAACAAACCCAAGGCTCATTCAACTAGAGCTTTGGCTACTTCCATAGCTTTCCAAGACAGGCTGCCTATTGATACGATTTGTGCGGCAGCTACATGGGCTACTCCTCACACTTTCATTTCTCATTATAAGTTGGACTTAGCTTCTAGAGACAGAGCTAATTTTGGTTCCACTGTATTCAAGAGTCTGTTCCGATAGGCCACCCGGGACAAGGTGCTAGGGACGCGGTCCCATCCAGCAAGAATGAAGGCGAGATGGACAACTTAACATATAGAAGTTATGTTCTTACCATAACGTTCCATGTTAGTTGTCTTCTTCTCGCCTTCTTTCTTGCATCCCACCCTCCTTCCCCCTAGCCTGGACAGACCTAGAGGAGTTTGATTGTGACTTTTTCTTCCTACCACCTCTATTTGTATATATGTATATACTGTACTATGTATATATTCCTTCATCAGGTTTCAGGTCACCTTCCTTCTGCCATTTTTATAGAGGTGGGTTTCCCCTTTCCAGTGTTCTGGATTTCTTCCTGGCTGGGCCTAGCTTACAAACGAGATCTGAGGTATTACGCCTAGCATTGTGGGATATAAGGGGAGCCTCGAGCCGGTGGAACCAACTCTCGAGCTTTTAGAGTGGCCGAGTTGGAGCCGAGGATCGGCTCCGAACCCATCCAGCAAGAAAGAAGGCGAGAAGAAGACAACTAACATGGAGCGTTATGATAAGAACATAACTTCTATTTTTAAATTCCTTGATTTACTGTAGACAGGAAGTGCTCATTTTTTGCTGCTGTACCTGTCATGCTTATATGTTGTGCTGAAATGTATCATTACTATAGTTATAGTGCATTTGACAGTTTGCCTGAACTACAGATAATGCTGTTAGTAGGCTGTAATGAGCAGATCCACAGATACCAAACACATTATTCAGTTCTTTAATGATGTGGCACTGCACTGAAAATGAAATATGTGGATATCAAACTGGATTGCTTAGATCTAGATAACTCTATTCTCTTGTGTTAGTAGGAGATGGGACAGTAGACAACAAAGACATCAGTAGGCTGTAAGGTTCATGGAACTAGATTCAGCAACATTTTCAGTGTCAGAGAATATGAAACCCACCAATTTTCAGTATATAAATGAAGTAACTGGATTTGTTGTCATTTTCATTCATTCCTCAGCCTGTAGGTTCAGATCCGAACCTCTGATTCAACTCTGCCACTTTTATAGCTTAGGATCGGACTGTCGAGCTCCTCCCTTACCCATAATTCCCCAGCCCTCCAAATTAACTGAGCTGTCATTTGCTGCACTTCAAGTCAGGATTTCCTTCTCTTGTAGCTTCTTGTGGGTTGTGAGTGAATTTACAGTTTAAACTCTAAAAATTTTTGTTCTTGGTAATTTACTAGCACTCTTCCTTACCCTCTAAACAACTTTGTTTTTATTTTCGGGTTTCTTTGTTCTCTTTAAAACTTTTTAT
This sequence comes from Protopterus annectens, assembly GCF_019279795.1. Lineage (NCBI taxonomy): Eukaryota > Metazoa > Chordata > Ceratodontiformes > Protopteridae > Protopterus > Protopterus annectens. The sequence goes on along the minus strand of NC_056726.1, from coordinate 59,322,367 downwards.
ATAGCGGTTGGTATAACTCTTTCCTACCATTGTTGATAGTTTTTCCTTTTTCCCAGTCTCTTCTTTTCTTTTAAAAAAAATGTATACCTGTAGTTTATCTTGTATTAGTACAGTGGCTGAGAAATTTGACAAGCCAACTGGATTTAAAAAATGTGCCTCCTGTGGACACAATATTCCACAGTCTGTTGCCCACAAGGGAATGTGTGTATTGTCTAGGCCTCAGTCACTTAGATGTAAATTGTGACATCTGTGTGGGTTTAAATGCCCTAACTGTTGGTGACGGTAACAAATTTAATATTGAAGGGCCTTCTTCCTCAGAGTACTACTTCCTCTGTCATTGGATCTTCTACGGAATCTGGGGCTGAAGCCCCACTAAAAAGTAGAAGGAGCCCTGGGAGCACAGAAAACTATCTTCTGCCTGGTCTCCAAAAAGGTCTACGACTGAGCCACCTGCCAAGACATTGACATTGTCTGATCTGAAGACTTCAGGTCCAACACATACAGTGACTCTTCCTCGACACTGAACTTCTAGTTCCTCCTTGGAAGTAGTGTCTCCAACTCTAAAGGTCTTCTTTTTCAGGGGACCCCAAAGAAACCTTCCATACCTCACTCAACTTCATTCCCCATTAGATCTTCCCGGAGTGTTTCTGAAGCAGAGGTGGACAGGATTACGAGGAGATTTCTCTGGATGCAGATACAGATGTGGGTTTTGCTTGCTCCAGCTCGTGCTGGATCCATGAGCCACCGTCCTACTTTTGTACTTTTGATAACTCCTTTCCAATCCAACCTTATGCTTCAGGGCCCTCTGATCTGGAGGTTGCCAGATTCTATATGTTGGATCCGATGGCTCTTCATCCTCTGCTCAGATGTCTTCTCTGATCCAATCAGCTTGTTGGAGTACGACAGATCTTTGATCTGAAGCGCCCGATCCAAGAGAGGATGTATTTGGCTTCAAAGTGTTCAGTTTTCGTTTTCCCTCATAGCCTCAGTCCTGGACAGCTCAGCTCTGACTCCCCCTTTCTGGTATGGGATCAGTGAGGGTCCGGGGTGGTTTGGTCCAAGAGCTACGGCTCTGGAGATATTGCCAAGGACCTCTCCAGTTCTTTCTGCATTCAAAGTGGTGGAGAGGGTGTTCTCCCAGACGAGAATTACTTTGACTCTACCTCCTTCAGATCCTACTCCTATTTTGACTTCTGTGCCTGAGCCTGCTCATCCTCTACCTCTGGGACAGCCAGACCTTAAGAGCTTCCAAGCATCTCTCCCTGCAGATCTCCCCCTCTCTTATGACACCTCCCCAAAACATCCCACCGAGGAGGTCCCTCGAAAGAGACTGTGTAAAAGGAGGCATCTAGATTCCCCTCAGGAATCTTTGACAGAAGACTCTGACTTTGATGAAGGAGAAGGGTCGTCAAGATCTCTACCTGATGATGTCTCCTTTTGGGACATCCTTGGAGTCCTGCGCCAGAGAGGTGGTTGGTCTATCCAAAGCCCTTCCTTGGAGGAGTCTGTTTTCCTGAAAACCTTTGGGTCTGGCCTGTCTACATCTTGAGTGACCCCTCCTTTAGATGACCTTCTAGACCTAGTCTCCCACAGGGCATGAAAGGAGACAGACACCATGGAGCTCATACCAAAAAGAGCTGACAAAATCCTCCGTGCCCCTTAGGTAAGCAATACTGGACAAAAGATACCCCTCTAGATGCCGTGGTTGTTGCGACATTCATGAAGAAAGAGCTAGTTGAACAGAGCTCCACTGTCTGTCCCTCTAACAGGGGAGTCTAAGGCTTTAGACAGATTCGGGAAGTGGGTGTACGCATCAGGGACCTTCACACTGCGATCACAAAATTACTTGGCTCATTTTACCCGGTTGCAGAAAGACTTGCTAAAATAATTCTCTAACACTGTCCCAGAGTCCATGTCTCAAGAGGAAGAAAAAAAAACTTTCCCTCGAGAATGGCCACCCAACAATCCATCTCGAATGTGTCTATGAGATTCATCTTGCACGCTGCTGAGGGTTCCTCAAGGGCCACCGGTTCAGGCATTGCCATAAGGAGACATGCCTGTGACTTTGTCGTTTCAAGACATCATTCTTCAGTACTCCCTTTGACAGATCATCACTTTTTTGACCAGCTGTAAAAGATACTCTCTCACGATGTGATAGACAGGAAAAGCTCGTCTGCAGTTGGAATCTGATTCTCTACCCTACAAAGACCATTTTCCAGGAACCAACATGGAGGTAAGAAATTGTGGTTCAAGAAATCACAAGGGCCTTTCCAGGATTCACAGGGAGAGTTTCCCCTAGAGGCGGAGTGGGAAATAACCATTTTTGTCGACACCACTCAAATGACAGAGGAGGTCAGCAGAACCAAGGATCTCAAGATTCCTTCTTGGAAAGATTCTTTCAGTGTTCCTGAACGGTTGCCTGACTGTCCCCCTTTGGAGGCAGTCAGGGGGCGCTCCTCTATCCTTGCACCTAAATGCCTGGCTAGACATTACAAATGACCATTTGGTGCAAAGGATCATATCCACAGGATATTACATACCCTTTTGCAACATTCCCATTCCAAAGAAATCTTCCCAATGTTCCATGCCATCAGTGGGAATCAGCAGCACAAGAAATCACAAAGTTCCTAGACAAGAGATTCATCCAGAAGGCCCCACCATACCAAACAGGATCCGGAATCTACTCCAAGTTCTTTTTAGTGCTAAAAAAGACAGAGGACCTGAGACCAATCCTGGATCTAACCTTAATAAACAAATTAATAAAGAACTCAAAATTCTGGATGGTCACAGTACAGTCTATTCTACTTCTCCAAAAATATGACTGGATGTGCTCATTTAGATCTTCAAGACCCGTAATAATCACATCAGAATAAACAGGTACTCTTGAAGGTTTCTCCACTTTTGGCTAGGAGCCAGTCATTACCAATTCAGAGCTCTGCTCTTTAGTCTCACCAGATGTATGGACGTAGTAGTGGCTCACCTGAGACTGCTCAGATTCAATGCGTTTCTTTACCTGGATGACTGGCTCTTGTCCACATCAACCAGGCATTTATTCCTCCAACCAGTAATTATTCGCTTCACCTAAAGAATACTCTGGAAATCACAATAAATCCCAAAAAGTCTCAACTACAGCCAGTCCAAGTGATAGATTTTACGTCTAAACACACACAACTGCCTAGCCCACTTACCTTCAAACAGAATCCTGTCCTTGACAAATTCTAGCCATTCTTTCACCACCCGCAACATTAGTTTTCAAAGCACAGGGTTCGATGGCCACCATAACACCGGCACCTACAACTTGCCTTCACATGAGGATTCTTCACTGGACTCCAGCAGTACAGTGGTCCATACACAGCTATCCAATGAATCATTCCGTGAAGCCAAGTGTGCGATGACTCCCTGCTTTGGTGTCTCCACTTTAGACACGTCAAAGGAGGGATGTCCATTTGTCCCCCCCCCACAATCGCAACATTGACCATGGACACATCCCTGTTGGGGGGGGCATTACTTGGGGCGAGTTGTTCAAGGCATGTGGCCGACACAGGAGAACAATCTGCACATAAATGTTCTAGAGATGAGTTGCTCCTAGTGTTGCAAGCCTTACAGCACTTTCTTCCACTAGGAATGATAAAATGGACAGTATGTCCATAGTTTGGTACATCAGCAAACTGGGAACCGGATTTTACCCCCTTTGTTGAGAAGCAATGAGAGTTTGGCAATGGGTAAACTCTTCCAATCGCTGTCTAGTAGCAATGCACATTCTGGGGAAATCCAACATCTTAGCAGACAGGCTCAGCAGAACCCTTCTGATGCCTCACAAATGGTCTCTAAATCAGTCTGTAGCAAGCTTAAATCTTCCTCAAATGGGATCAGCCTTGCTGTGATCTCTTTACATTCACTTCCAGCAGCAAATGCAGAGGGTTCTTTTCCCTGATCTCTCCTCGGGGACAGTCGCTGAGAGACACTCTAGTCCATGTTTGTCCCTCCGGTCTCCTTTACACTTATTCCCCCTCTACCTATCATCCCCAAATTTCTCCATAAAGCACAGAGGTTGAAGAACAAAGTGATCCTCATTGCCCCCTTCTGGCCTTTACAGATTTGATTCCCCTTCCTTTGGTCTTGCCTGATGTGTCCTCCCTGGACACTGGACCCATGTCCAGACCTCCTTTCTTACCCTTCAGGACAAACTCATTCACCCAGATTTGACAGACCTCAAACTGACAGTGTGGTTTCTTCATTTCCAATGATGGCTGGACATTCCAGGCTTTTCACTCCAATTAATGAAATCTTGGTATGTTTGCATAAAGATTTACAAAAGCAAATGGAAAAGATTCTCCATTTGGGCTCACCAAAAACATATGGATCCTTTTACCACTCCAATTCCAGCTGTTATTGACTTCTTTGCTTCAATTTTTCAGAATGGAACAAGCTACTTCACTGTCAAGGTACAGTTAGTAGCTATATTTAGTTACCACGTTAGTACAAATTCTGCATCTTTGGCTTCTTCCAAGTTGTGCAAGGCCTTTCTCAGAGGTACCGTTTTAGTTGGACCACCGTTCAAAGAATCCATTCCTCAGTGGGATCTCACTGTGGTCCTAGTTCACTCCCCCTTTTGAACCTTCTGCCAAAGTAGATTTCAAATTTTTATTATGGAAAACTTTATTTTTGATGGCTATAACCTTGGCTAGAAGAATTTCAGAATTGCAAGCATTTTCTTCCAAACTGCCGTATTTGATTTTTCATTAGGGCAGAATCCCCCTACCTACAAGTCTGACCTTTTTGCCAAAAGTTGCCTCTGAATACAGTATCAATCAAGACCTCAGTCCTCCTGTATTTTCTTAATTTTGAGAACACCAGTGAATATACCCTTCATCTATTCGATGTTCATATACAGTTACATTTTTATTTGGACAGAACTAAGGCCTTCAGAAAATCTGACCAATTATTTCTTTTTCAAAGTAAAATTGGGGAAGCCTGTCTCCAAAATAACCTTGGCTAAATGGAATACAGTTTGCATTTCTTAACTTTTGCAGAGTAAACATAAACTTATCTTGCCACCTGGGCATGTGAAAGCATATTCTTCTAGATCACTGTCCACATCTGCAGCTTTTTGGTCTACAGTATGTATCAGTGATATTTGTGCCACCGCCTCCTGGTCAAATACTCGTACCTTTGTTTATACATTACAGTTTATTTAGCTAGCATTTGTTTACCGGGATAGTCGTATAGAATGAGCCAGTTGTCAGCGGAGGCCCAGGGAGAAACCCTTCAGATGCTTGTCTTTGTAATTATTAGATGTCATATCTAGAAATAGAGCAACCTTTTGACTCTGTGGTACTCAGGAATATCCTTCCTTGAGGGCCACCCAAGAGATATGTAGCTGGGGACTCTGCCCCACGGGAACGAGTAAAAGTGACCGCATCAGATGAATAAGTTATGTATTCACTATAACGTTCCATCTGTGTTATCCATTTTCATTCTTCCTTAACCCCCCATCCCCTGTCGTCCTGGGAAGACTTGCGTGTTTCAGGAACCACTTTTCCTTTTGAGCTCCTGATTTTATTTTCTTCCTGTCATGATGATTTTCTTTATATACAGATTTGTCTGTAGGTGTTTACTAGGCTAATGACCATAAGAGCCTTTTTGAGCCTAGCCATGCATCCCTAATCTCTGACAAGTTCTGATGCCCTTGGTAAGTGTAAGCATGTACTGTTTGTATTTTGTATATATAGCCGCAGAAAACTCTAAGGTAATCTGGAGGACAGGGACATTACAGGCAAGGGAGGAGGAGCTCCTGAGTCAGATCCTAAGCTATAAAAGTGGCAGAGTTGGATCCGAGGTTGAGATCCGAACCCACAGGTCGAGGAAGGACAGAAGAAGATGTGGTTCGAAGTCGCAGCAGTCCCAACCTGCTCCGGACAACCAGTCCTTCCGTGGCAGAGGACGACGGGGAGGTCGTGCTAGAGGCAGGGGCTCCTGGCAACTTTGGGTCCAGCGAACCTTTCTCTGTTAGTCCCACGCTGCAGCGCTGTTGTGTTGCCCGGCTGTCCGCCTCTGTTGGCAGTCGGGGCGTTTCGAGGCACCTGACTTCTTGGGAGTCCATAACAACAGACAATTGGGTGCTTGAGTCATATCCAGAGGATATTCAATTCCCTATTCAAGGTTCCCAAATCTCGCAGCCTCCCAGATGTTTCACCCGACCAAAGGGAGGCAGCTATCGAAATCGAACAGCTGCTAGAAAAGAGCCATCCAGCGTCCCCGAGATCAAACCGGATTAGGGTTTTACTCCAGGTTCTTTTTGGTGCCAAAGAAGACTGGGGACTTAAGACCAATCTTAGACCTTTCCCAGTTGAACCTGTCAGTAACCAAGCAAAAGTTCTGGATGGTCACCCTGCAATCTATACTTCCCCTCTTGAGGGAGAACGACTGGATGTGCTCCATAGACCTCAAGGACGCGTACTACCACATTCGGATGGACAGACTATCCAGGAGGTTTCTTTGCTTCTGGCTGGGAGCCAGTCATTATCAGTTCAGGGTCCTCCCCTTTGGTCTCACCTCAGCCCCCAGGGTGTTTACCAAGGTGCTAGCGGTGGTAACGGCCCACCTGAGGCTCCAGGGATTACAGGTCTTTCCGTACCTGGACGACTGGCTCCTGACGGCATCATCAAGGCATCTTCTGTGCTCAGCCAGGGATTACTTTCTTCAACTAGCACCAAGGCTGGGCATCACGATCAACTGGGAGAAATCTTTTCTGAACCCCACACAAGTTATAGATTTCATAGGAGGAAGACTAAACACCAGATCAATGCGAGCCTTCCTCACCCCAGACACATTGCCAGCCTGAAGTGTCATGTGACAGCGATCCTGCAACCATCTCCAACTGCAGCCGGTCCTGAGGGCCCTAGGTTCTATGGCGGCAGCTATTCCGCTTCTCATTCATGCCGTTTCAAGCATGCGGGTTCTTCAATGGACCCTTCAAGTTCAGTGGTCCCTCTTTGTTCTTCTCTAAACGCCCGATTGCGGTCAGCAGAGCGTGCAGGGCCTCCCTTCTTTGGTGGCTTCTTTCTCCTGTGCCCCTGGTAGGGAGACCTTTTGCGCTGCATTTCCCGAGCCACAGTGACCACGGACGCTTCTTGCCTCGGTGGGGGGCATTCTGCGGGAAAGATTGTCCAAGGCACGTGGAATCCCACAGAGACGTCATTGCATATAAATGTCCTGGAAATGAGGGCGGTGCTCTGGCGTTGCAAGCACTTCACCACGTTCTTCCTTCAGGGACTATTGCGATTCAGACAGACAACATGTCGGTAGTCTGGTATATCAACAAACAGGGAGGAACCAGGTCTTACCCCCTTTGTCGAGAGGCCATGAGAGTCTGGGAATGGGCAATTTCCACCAAACGCTTTCTGGTAGCAACGCACATTCCGGGAAAGTCCAACATCGTTGCGGACAAGCTCAGTTGCACCATCCTTTCTCCACACGAGTGGTCTCTCAATCCTCAAGTAGCGAAGAAGATTTTTGCCGTTTGGGGGCAACCCTGTTGCGATCTTTTTGCCTCTCCCTCAAACGCCAAATGCGACAATTTCTTCGCTCTGCTTCCCCCACCAGGGGAGTTCCCGAGAGATGCTCTGGTGCATGCTTGGCCTCCCGGTCGCCTTTATGCCTACCCTCCACTTCCTCTGATGCAGAGGCTTCTGCAGAAAGCCAACAGTTTGGGGAGCAGAATGATTCTCATTGCCCCATTCTGGCCTCGACAACCTTGGTTCCCCTTCGTATGGTCTCACAAAATCAATCCACCATGGATTCTGGATCCAATTTCGGATCTCATCTCTCACCCTCTGGGAATGTCAGTTCCCAATCTGCGGACCCTGAAGTTGACAGCTTGGCTGCTCCAGTTCCATCCTTAATTAGGACTCCCGGTATCTCATCACCGGTCAAGGCCATTTTAGTGGCAGCTCATAAACCTTCCACCAGGCAGGTTTATCGTAGTAAATGGAAGAGATTCTCTATATGGCCAGTACAGAGAACTTTGGATCCTTTCTCGGCACCTATGTCAGCGGTGCTGGATTTTCTAACAGACCTCTTTCATCAAGGGGCTAGTTCTTCCACGATTAAGGTACAATTGGCAGCTATCTCGCATTATCACATTGGTCATGACACAGCTCCCCTTATGACGGCGAAATTATGCAAAACATTTCTCAAAGGAGTTTTTTTGTTGAGGCCTCCAGTCAAGGAGGTTGTACCACCCTGGGACTTGTCTTTAGTCCTGCAGGCCCTTACTGCTCCTCCCTTCGAGCCTGCAGCTTCTACTGATTTAAAGTACCTTTCCTGGAAGACTGCCTTCCTGGTAGCTATCACTTCAGCCAGAAGAGTGTCTGAGCTTCAGGCTCTGTGCGTCAAACCACCTTACCTTTCTTTCTTCCCTGATAGGGTGTGCCTCAGGACCAATCCTTCTTTTCTTCCGAAGGTCTCTTCTGAATCCAATATTAACCAGTCAATCAATTTACCTGTGTTTTTTCCCAAGTACTCAAACAAAGGAGAATACAAATTGCATTCCTTGGATGTTCATAGACAATTACGTTTTTATATTAACAGAACAGCTGGCCACAGGAAATCAGATCAGCTGTTTGTCTCCTTTGCTAAATTTGCTCTGGGTAAAGCAGTATCTAAAGTCACACTATCTAAGTGGATTGCTAATTGTATTCTGCAGGCATATGACACTTCAGGCAGACCTGATCCTCAGAGGGTTACGGCTCATTCTACTAGGGCAGTTTCCACGTCAGCCGCCTTTAGGTCCCGTGTATCATTGGATGATATCTGCGCGGCAGCTACTTGGGCCTCGCCTCATACTTTTATTTCTCATTACAAGGTGGATGTTGTTTCTAGAGGAAGAGCATCCTTTGACTCAGTGGTGCTCCGGAACATCCTTCCATGACGGCCGCCCAAGATTCAGGTAGCTAGGGACTCTGTCCCACAGGTTGCAGACGAATGAAGTCTGCCTACTTCAGATTTAGAAGTTATGTACTCACCATAATGTTCCATCTGAGTAGGTGACTTCATTCGGATGCAACCATCCCCCCCTCCATCCCCCTGACATTTGTAGAGCGAGTATTTATGCTGTTTTAGTGTACTGTTGTCAGTATTTGAGGCAAACTCAATCTGAGGTCAGTCAGGGCTTGGCAAGGGGTTATGGGTAACAGGGAGGAGCTAGGAGCTCGGAGCCTAAGCTTTTGAATTGCCGGCTCGGATCCGAGGTCGGATCCGATACCCACAGGTTGCATCCGAATGAAGTCACCTACTCAGATGGAACGTTATGGTGAGTACATAACTTCTAATTGTCGACACCACTCACATGACAGAGGAGGTCAGCAGAACCAAGGATCTCAAGATTCCTTCTTGGAAAGATTCTTTCAGTGTTCCTGAACGGTTGCCTGACTGTCCCCCTTTGGAGGCAGTCAGGGGGCGCTCCTCTATCCTTGCACCTAAATGCCTGGCTAGACATTACAAATGACCATTTGGTGCAAAGGATCATATCCACAGGATATTACATACCCTTTTGCAACATTCCCATTCCAAAGAAATCTTCCCAATGTTCCATGCCATCAGTGGGAATCAGCAGCACAAGAAATCACAAAGTTCCTAGACAAGAGATTCATCCAGAAGGCCCCACCATACCAAACAGGATCCGGAATCTACTCCCAAGTTCTTTTTAGTGCTAAAAAAGACAGAGGACCTGACACCAATCCTGGATCTAACCTTAATAAACAAATTAATAAATAACTCAAAATTCTGGATGGTCACAGTACAGTCTATTCTACTTCTCCAAAAATATGACTGGATGTGCTCATTTAGATCTTCAAGACCTGTAATAATCACATCAGAATAAACAGGTACTCTTGAAGGTTTCTCCACTTTTGGCTAGGAGCCAGTCGTTACCAATTCAGAGCTCTGCTCTTTAGTCTCACCAGATGTATGGACGTAGTAGTGGCTCACCTGAGACTGCTCAGATTCAATGCGTTTCTTTACCTGGATGACTGGCTCTTGTCCACATCAACCAGGCATTTATTCCTTCAACCAGTGATTATTCGCTTCACCTAAAGAATACTCTTGGAAATCACAATAAATCCCAAAAAGTCTCAACTACAGCCAGTCCAAGTGATAGATTTTATAGGGGCACGTCTAAACACACACAACTGCCTAGCCCACTTACCTTCAAACAGAATCCTGTCCTTGACAAATTCTAGCCATTCTTTCGCCACCCGCAACATTAGTTTTCAAAGCACAGGGTTCGATGGCCACCATAACACCGGCACCTACAACTTGCCTTCACATGAGGATTCTTCACTGGACTCCAGCAGTACAATGGTCCATACACAGCTATCCAATGAATCATTCTGTGAAGCCAAGTGTGCAATGACTCCCTGCTTTGGTGTCTCCACTTTAGACACGTCAAAGGAGGGATGTCCATTTGTCCCCCCCCCAATCGCAACATTGACCATGGACACATCCCTGTTGGGGGGGGGGCATTACTTGGGGCGAGTTGTTCAAGGCATGTGGTCGACACAGGAGAACAGTCTGCACATAAATGTTCTAGAGATGAGTTGCTCCTAGTGTTGCAAGCCTTACAGCACTTTCTTCCACTAGGAATGATAAAATGGACAGTATGTCCATAGTTTGGTACATCAGCAAACTGGGAACCAGATTTTACCCCCTTTGTTGAGAAGCAATGAGAGTTTGGCAATGGGTAAACTCTTCCAATCGCTGTCTAGTAGCAATGCACATTCTGGGGAAATCCGACATCTTAGCAGACAGGCTCAGCAGAACCCTTCTGATGCCTCACAAATGGTCTCTAAATCAGTCTGTAGCAAACTCAGGAATATCCTTCCTTGAGGGCCACCCAAGAGATAGGTAGCTGGAGACTCTGCCCCACGGGTTGAGGAACAAGTAAAAGTGACCACATCAGATGAATAAGTTATGTATTCACTATAACGTTCCATCTGTGTTATCCATCTTCATTCTTCCGTAACCCCCCATCCCCTGTCGTCCTGGGAAGACTTGTGTGTTTCAGGAACCACTTTTCCTTTTGAGCTCCTGATTTTATTTTCTTCCTGTCTTATGATGATTTTCTATATATACAGATTTGTTTGTAGGTGTTTACTAGGCTAATGACCATAAGAGCCTTTTTGAGCCTAGCCATGCATCCCTAATCTCTGACAAGTTCTGATGCCCTTGGTAAGTGTAAGCATGTACTGTATGTATTTTGTATATATAGCCGCAGAAAACTCTAAGGTAATCTGGAGGACAGGGACATTATGGGCAAGGGAGGAGGAGCTCCTGAGTCAGATCCTAAGCTATAAAAGTGGCCGAGTTGGATCCGAGGTTGAGATCCGAACCCACAGGTCGAGGAAGAATGAAAATGGACAACACAGATCGAACATTTTTCTTTTTTTTTTTTTTTTTAATTGGGACACAGAAGTGTCAGTTTTGGGAATAACTTATATCTGGTAAACTGCTTGTGTGTCATGTCTCTTGTCATATTTCACAGTCTTAAGATGTTTTGCAAGTATAGAGATGATGATGCAGTACAATGTAGTGGTAGATCATTAGCCTGCTATAATTGTAGAGGAATTAACTTGATCATTTAGGGTAGTAGGTTGTTTAAACAAATACTAAAGATTACTTAAACTGGAGAACTTAGTATTTCCACTGTATATTGATATACATCACTCTGCTTATGTATTTCCACTGTATATTGATATACATCACTCTGCTTATTTTGTACATTTTTAATGCTTAGATTTGTTTTGTGAACTATCTGAATAGTAGTGATTTTCATTGGTGACTTTCGTTTACAAAAAGGCATGCATTAGTCATTGCAAAGTCCATTTCCTCTTAATTCAGCTTGTAATATATGTGTTGTTAGTCATACTTTTATATTTAACCCACACTTTCTTCAGCACCGTGGGTGTTCTTTTCTGTTACAAAATAAGCGGAGATGAAGGCAGTAGGAGCATCATTCAAATGACAAGTGTAGTGTGTATAGTATAGGCCCATACACTGTTTTCCCTTAAATGTTACTGTCTCAGCGTGTGACCCAAGTTACTAGTAATAGAGAAATTGAGGTAACAAATGCATATAATGAGCTTACAAACATGTTTGAGTGACATTAGAAGCATAACAGGCATATAAGGGGCCCATAAGGGCCTACAAACATGATTCTGTTGGATAGACACGGGAGTGAGATTAGAAGCATAACAATGCTACTAGCTCGTAATAAAAAGTGCATTATTTCTGTTGTACAGGGTTATAGATTAGAATATTTGCAGTACAGAATTAATTTCATCTAATTCTGCAAATACATCTTAATGACTTTGGCAGCTGCATTGTGACTGGACTGTGCATGCCTATTTAGACTTGAAATTCTCACATCTGGAGGGTTCTCATTGGTGCCCTAAAAGGAACATGCTGCTGTTTCGCAGTGAGGTGGTGCTGTGGGACTGCATGTAAACCTGTCACATTATTTGAGGCAGCAATTAATGGGTACCATTTTGCTGTCTTTCTGTGGATATTAAACAT
>NC_056726.1:59272294-59307294 GCF_019279795.1 Protopterus annectens | reverse complement strand
CTACTTTTTTTTTTTAATTTCAGAAGTGGTCCCTATGACTCTAACCACATGGGTTCCGTCAGACGGTTAGATGTGCACATAACGATTTACATTCAGATTTGCAAGTCAGTCAGTAATATCTGCATGGGGAATTGTCAAAGGCCTTGGCCAGATCCAGATACGCTGTATTTACTACATAACCGCTATCACCTGCTTCATTTACTTTCTCAAAGAAATTAATGAGGACAAAGAGGCATGACCTTCCTCTGACAGTCGAATTGATGAGAGTGCAGTGTTAAGAAATTTTCAGTGTCTGGTTTGATGAGGTCTGAAGTAATACATGCACACCATAGCTTTTACTTATAAGGTTAGTGAGACTAATACATCCGTGGTTATTAGGGTCCATGGTTAGGTTGCCCTTGTGTTATAGCATTACAGTGGTTGTTTACCTGGCTTCGGAATAGTATACACAATCCACAGAACCAAAACTGAATAACCAAAATCAGCACAACTACTGAAGAACCAACTTTGTTCAAATCCACGTTAAGAGCTTTCGTCCCATAATCAAGGGACTTCCTCAGAACAAATGTTAACAACCCAACCCAGACTTTAAATAACACATTAATCAATTATGTTAAAAATGATAAAGTAAACCAATGTTCACATAAATATAAATATTCACAATAAGTATTTAACATTTAAATTAGTGTCCTGCATTTAATGCACAAAATGAATAAGTTAAAACATAAAATATTATCCTAAAATATTCTTTAATTTTAAGACACTTGAAATAGCTAGACTCGTTAATACTTGGATACTCAGTTGCATTTAACCGTTTTTAACATAATTGATTAAAAGATTAATGTGTTATTTAAAGGCTGGATTGGGTTGTTAACATTTGTTCTGAGGAAGTCCCTTGATAGTGGGAAGAAAGCGCTTAACGTGGATTTGAATAAAGTTGTTTTTTCAGTAGCTGTGCTGTGCTTATTTTGGTTCTTCAGAATAGTGTAGCCAATGGAGAGGCTTCAACTAAAGCAGTTAAGTAGGGGTTCAGATAGGTCATGTATCAGGCACCCTGATTTATTATCTGGGCCCGTAGATGAGGTGGTGGTAGCTTTTGAGAGGGCTGAGAGAACTTGTTCCAAAGGGGTTGGGAGGGTGGCCTAATGGTTAAGGTGTTTGCCTTGCAAGCACAAGGTCCAGGGTTTGAGTCTCACAAGGGATAACTGGCTAAGCTTAAAATGGCATGCAATGGCAGTTAGCTTAGTACTAATCTATGAACCTATGAATTACAGGGGGGTGCTTGGGATTCTTGCGTTTGTGGATTAGCTGTAACATTGGGTAATGTAAAATTTGCACTAAATTTATCAGTTAGGATATTAATTTCCTTTGGTCATTGTGGTTACTATTCTTGTAGACTAGCTCTTAACAGTTTGGGAATGTTGTCTCTTAATTTCCTGACATAGTTAAAGATTTGTAGTTATTGTTGGTTTTAGAGGCTATTTTTAAGTTCACTCTCAGCTTTGAGCTTCCTCATTATTTCCTTAAGCTGTTTAGTTTGCTTAAGTGTGGTCTTAAGAGAACAAGACCTCTTCTAAGCATTAAGCAATGTATTCCACCATAGGGTTTTTGTTTTAAAATTTCTCGTATTTGGCTCCAATAGGGACTGGCTTATTAGTACAGCTTTTTAAGTGGGAGTAGAAGGCATAGGCTGCAACTTGAACAATGGGATCCATCAGAGGAGGATTACAGCAGACTTTATTTCCATCAAATAACTGAAGTTTTGCTTTTGAGAAGTCCGTAAAGCTAGAGGTATTGCCAGGAAGAGTAACACCAGTTTTAAAGGAAAAGTTCACTAATTTATGGTTTAATTTAACAAGGGAGGATGATGCATATGGAGAAGTACAAGAAGTGGTCATATTAGTGAGGACTAAATCAAGGATATTGGAGCCCCTAGTAGGATGGATAACTGTCTATAAAAGAGAGTTGTACTTTATAATGTCAAGGAAGGGATGTTCTTCGTGTTTCACTGTTGCAGTCCTTACATTTGGGTAATCTGCTGGCAGGTTGCCCTCAGTTGGCCTGAATAACAAAGTCTTGGGTCCTGCGTCGGTTGCTGTCTCCTCTTCCATGAGGTCAGGTAGTCAGGAGTATAAAACATGCAGCCGATGCCATTTTAATCCGTCTTTCTTGCCGCTCGGTGGCAGAAGCAGTTCTCAAGTGCCGGTCGGCCGACTCCTGAAGTTTTTGCATTCGAGTTTCAGAACCAAAGTCTTCAACTAAAGCTAAGTACCCCGTTGGGGAAACTTTTTCTTGCTGCTTACCAATGTCAATAAAGTTTAATAATTGCATTACTTGTGGGAAGCAAATACCTCATAAGGATTTTCATTTGTACTGTATTCCTTGCCTAGGCCCAGATCATAACGTGCCTTGCTGTCGGTTTTGTGCTAGATTTAACCAACGCACTATTAAGTGTCTGTATATTTTTGGTTCTAAATATTTTGGATCCAGATTTAATTACCCTGAAATGTCGTCAGTTAGCAATCCGACTACCGGAGTTCACAAAAAGCGCAAAGAAAAAGAGACCATCTAGGTCCAAAACCGACGACGAAACTTCTAAGCCAGTCGCTCAGTGAGGCACTTTTGCAGCCCCTGATACCCGCTACTTTTGAGTCGCAGGCCTCTACTAAGACCCATGTGGAGTCCGGTATGCCGCGAGATTCTAAGAATATTGAACCCACGGATGTCTCTTCCCTTGGATGGGCCCGGAGCCGCTGAGCAGGCACCGGCTTCTGAGGGTGTTTTTAGGCCTCAACATTTTTATATAAAACCGACGCCAGCCTCAAAAAGAAGATCAAAAACATCTATGTCTTAAAAAAACGAAGCATGAGCCACGTGCTCAGGCCCCTATGCGCAAAAAACAGATTATCAAAATGGCTGAGAACTTAATTACCTTGATCAGGGGTTCCCAACCCCCCCCCACACACACACACACGCTAAGAGGCCTAAGCAAGACACTGATTATGAATCTTCAGGTCAGGTTTCCGTTTCTTCTGATAAGGAATTTTCTATTCCACCCTATGAGGATTCTGATGCAGAAGAATCCATCCCATCTGCATCTCCTCCTGAGGATTATACGTTTGGAGAAACCTTGCATACTTTAAGGGAACATTTTCATGGGAGAGTCAGGATTTCTCTGAATCAAAAAAGAGGCTTTGAGATTTCCTTCTTCTTCCTCAGCATAGGCCTTTGGCAATACCTCCTGTATTAGACGATGTTAATGTATTTTCGGAATCAAGCATGGCTCCTGATTCCCTACCTCCAGCTCCTAGTAAGCCAGCAGATATTACAGGGTTCCTGACTCCCACAAATTTCTATTTAAAAATCCTGCTGCTGATCCTGAGACTATCTCACAGGGCCCCAAAGGTGTAAAGGCCTCTAAAGCAAAAAATCCTACCCCCTCTGATAGAGATTCCAGGGCGCTGGATAGATGGGGAAAGAAGGTTTATACATCTGCAACCTTGGCAATTGGGGCCTTAAACTGCCAGTTTCATATGCTTAAATAGCAACAGCATGTTATGGGCTTATTGAAACAGAAAATGATGTTGATTTCTGATTGTGTGGAAAATAAAGGATAAAAGAAATTATTGCATGCAGCAGAACAGATTAGAAAGCATACTTTGCAATGTAGTTTTGATTCCTTGGAGGCCTCTTGCAGGGCCGCAGTTAGGGATCTGCAATTAGAAGGCATGACTGGCTCAAGGTGCAAAATCTGCCTGATCATGTTAAAGCTAAATTGTTGGATGCCCCTTTGCAGCATGATACTCTGTTTTGTAATAAGGCTGAAGAGGTTTTAAAGAAAATGGAAGACAAAGCTAAATTTATACAAACTGTAAAAGATTTCTTACAAGTGCAGCCACCCAGGTTCAGTAGGCACTGGCCTACTAAAAATTGGTCCTTTCCTGTGTCAAACAGAGCCTCTTAAGGCAAATCCAGGGAGCTCAAAAGGCTCTAGATACCAATCACAGGGTTCCTACAGGTCAAAGCAATGGGGTGCCACCACCTCCAAATCTGGAGAAAACAAAGCACAACCCTACAGTAAGCAGTCTCAATGACTTCCCTCTACCTGCACTAAGCACTTATCTTTTGGCAGCCCCCTTGGGGGTACAATTAGCACTTTATGCTCAAAATTGGCAGTTAATTACCCAGAACAAGTGGGTATTAAACATAGTATCCCAGGGGTATTAAACATAGTATCCCAGGGGTACAGATTTCATTTCCATACTTTGCCAATTCCAAACGGTTGACCAGATCTGCCACAAAATCAGTGGACGGAGGCTCAGAAACAAGTTATGTCCCTCATGGATATTCAACCAGTGCCAGAAAAGGAAAAAGGACAAGGTTTTTATTCAAGACTTTTCCTGGTACCCAGAAAAGACAGTGCCTGGCGCCGAATGCTGGACTTATCGATTTTGAACACATTCCTGGACATTCCAAAATTCAAAATGCTGACTTTACAACAGCTACTGCCTATGCTGGGCAGGAACGCTTGGTTAGTGACTCTAGACGTCAAAGAGGCATACCTGCATATCCCAATAAGGGAATCGTGCAGATGATACCTCCACTTCAAGGCAGGTTTTTTGCATTACCAGTTCTCTGCACTGCCCTTTGGCTTATCTACTACGCTCAGGGTCTTTACAAAGTGCCTGGCACCAGTAATTGCATTTTGCAGACAAAGAAGCATACAAATTTATCCTTATCTGGACAACTGTCTCATTCAAGCAGAGAACAAGGACACTCTTCAACATCTGGCGTTTGTAAAAAGGTTTTTAACATGCCTAGGGTACACAATAAACAAAAAGAAATCCCAGCTGGTACCCTCTCAAATAATTACATTCATGGGTGCAAGCTTGAATACAACTGCCCAGATGGCTTACCTGATGCCAGACAAACAAAGGCAACTGACAACATACGTCAAACAGATGGCAACAAAAACCCTGGCAACAAAAACCCAGTTATCTGCAAGACAAATTCTGCAGGCTTTGGGGTTCATGGCATCCTGCATTCTACTAATTCCATGTGCAAGACTGCATATGAGGAAACTTAAGTGGTACCTAAAACATTTATGGAGTCAACATTGTCACAGTCTGGAAACAATGATTCCTCTCATTTCCTGCCTACAACAGGAGTTTCTTTGGTGGGCAGAGACATGTCACCAAAACAAGGGACTGTCATTCACTCTTCCCCCTGCCACCCAAACCCTAACTACAGACGCATCAGACTATGCTTGGGGGGCCCAATTGGCGGGGAGATGCATTCAGGGCAAATGGAGCCCAAAACAAATGCATCTGCATATCAACCAGAAAGAGATGCTAGCTGTTCAGAATGCTCTGACAGCCTTCAAGGACTTACTTCATTCAGGACAACTACTGATAAAGACGGACACCACCACGGTTATGTGGTAAATAAACAGGCAGGGGGGTACACATTCCTACCCCCTTTGCAGACTAGCCATGGCATTGTGGAACACAGCTTTGACTTACCAAGTACATCTTCAAGCTCAGTTCCTGCCAGGAAAACAAAATACTCTGGCAGACGACCTAAGCTGAAATCTTATGAACCTGCACGAGTGGAAGCTGGATCCACAAATCTTCAGTATGGTAACACAGAAATGGGGGAGCCCAGACATAGATCTATTTGCCTCTCCCCAAAACTGTTAACTGGACAAATTCTGCACAAGAACTTATCACAGACAAGCATGGAAAGTGGATGCCCTATCCTTCAGCTGGAAAAACCTATCAGTCTATGCCTTCCCCCCTCTGCCTCTTCTCTCCAAGGTCTTACTAAAGGTCAGACAGGAAAAAACAAAAATTATCCTAATTGCTCCGGACTGGCCTCGCCAGCACTGGTACCCAGTACTAAGGAATATGTCTCAACGCCCTCCTTGGTACTCAAATATCTCATCTACTGTCTCAGCAGAACAATCAAATTCTGCACTCGGCTCCAAACTCTGAACCTTGCAGCATGGCTGATCATTTAATTATTCAAACAACACCTCTCAGTAAATCTGTGATGGATGTCATTTTGGAAGCCAGAAGGCCTACTACTAGAAAATCTTATGCTGACAAATGGAAGAGATTCTGTGCTTGGAACCAAACACAAGGAACGGACATAGCAAAGCCAAATATCCCTCAGAATTTACAATATTTGACTGAGATGCTTGACAAGGGCCTATCTTTATCTTCAATAAAAATCCATGCCTCTGCCATCTTGGCCCATTACAACACGGAGCCTCCCTTCTTTTCTCATCCTCTGCTTAAACAGCATCTTAGAGGGACCAAAAATTTAAGGCCTCCCAGAAGATCACCAACTCCTGTATGGGACCTCAATTTTGTGCTTGAAAAACACACCCTGCCTCCTTTTGAACCAGCAGCTACTGCAGATATAAAATTTTTATCTTGGAAAACAGCTTTCCTATTGGCAATCACTTTAGCAAGAAGGGTTTCAGAACTACAGGCTCTCATGGCTGTGGAGCCTTTCATTACATTTTACCCGGACAGGGTATCCCTCACGACCAATCCTTTTATGCCTAAGGTGGTATCCAGTATGGCTCTTAACCAAACAATTCATCTGCCAACTTTTTACCCAAATTCGCAGAACAAGGGGGAACGGTTTCTGCATTCATTGGATGTACACAGACAACTAAGATTCTAATTAAACGGGACCAAATCTCTAAGAAAGTCTGAGCAACTACTGGTGGCATTTGCTGCAGGATCAAGGGAAAGGCTATATCAAAGCAGACTATTTCTAAGTGGATAAGCCACTGCATTCATTTCTGCTACTTGCACCGTGGTAAAGCTGTACCCAAGGGGATCAGGTCACATTCCACCAGGGCTGCCTCTACCTCAGCAGCTTTTCTTAAATGAGTTCCAACCAAAGATATTCTAGAAGCTGCTACTTGGAGCTCAGTTCATACCTTCACAAAGCATTATCATTTGCCTCTCTTCTCCAAATCCAGGGCAGGCTTTGCCACTGCAGTTCTGCAGGGCCTTATAGCCGCTCCTAATGCTATCTAGTTCCAGCCTCCCATCCATAGCTTTGGGATTCTACCCAAATGTAATGACTGCAACAGTGAAACACGAAGAACATAGTAGTTGTGTAGACTTACCATAAATGCAGATGTTCGAGCATATTCACTGTTTCAGTCTGGGTTACCCTCCCGCCATCCCCCTTTCTATACCTTTTCTTTCCTTCACTATACTCAAAAGCCTTTGTGGTGTATTTGCTTTTAGTTGAAGGTAAAGTTTGTTTCTAAAAGTGCATTTATATATTTACTTTTTATTTATATATATATATATATATATATATATATATATATATATATATATATATATATATATATTTGCTCCCCATTTGGGGGGGCACCTGACATCTGGGGCAAGAAAAACTGAATAAAATGGCGTTGGCTGCATGTTTTATACCCCTGACTACCTGAAGTCATTGCAGAGGAGACCACAACCGACGCAGGACCCAAGACTTTGTTATTCAGGCCGACTGAGGGCAACCTGCCAGCAGATTACCCAAATGTAATGACTGCAACAGAGAATACACTCTTTAACATCTACATTTATGGTAAGTGTACACAACTGTACTTTGTGCATCCTGACTATTGGCAGTGCAGATCAGATAATTTATTGATGGATTGTTGAATTCCCCCAATAGAAGATTTTTTACCTCAATGCCTGCAGGATTTCAGCTGTTTTAAGATAGCTAATGTGCTCAGAAGAGGACAGCGATTGTGTTCTGTAACTAGGTATGAAGTGGTTGTTTTTATTGTTTATGGTGATTTGGACATCAAGTTGCTCAAATGTGGCATCTTGAGGAATATGTCAGGAGGTGGTGATTATCCTTGAGAAATACTGATACCCTCCCACACACACACACACGCCAATAAGTCTAAGGACTTTGTAGGCACTATACCCAGGAAAACAGGAAGTTTTTTTTTTTTTTTTTTTGTTCTGAACCTATATCTCAGTAACTCCACATACATAAATGTGTTCAGGTTGCAGGAGAGCCTTAAGTCTATGCATTTTTTGTAAGACTAATGGCATTGAATAGAGCAATATTAATGTATTTTAAGTAGAATTTACTAGGTTGGTATGTCCGTAATATGGACTCTTGCCAAAAAAGGCACTATGCAGACAGCAAAGGCTTTAGCCAGAATTGTTGGATTTAGTTATTTACTACTCTATTCCTAGATGAACTGATTTTTCCTTAAACTGCAGATTCTTCCATGAAAGAGCTCTGTTTTTTTTTTTTTTATTTGCTTTCTTTCCTATTATCCCTGAGCTATTTTCAGCTTTAAAGACAAGTTGTTTCTATTCACAGGTGGGTTTATACGCAAAGGTGGTCGTGAAGTTATTAATATCATTTAATGACTTGATTTTCCTGACCTTTGATGTTCAGATCTGTGTCTTGAGGTAAAGATTCTGTGAGACATCTGCATTTGTTAACTGGAGTAGAGCACTGATCCACATGGGGCCTTTTTCACACCAAGCCTGGGAGTTTGCCTAGTTGAGTGACTTGCTCAGAGTCACACAATATGCAAATAGAGATTGAAGGAATTTTAACCCTGGGCCATTGGAAATAATTTTTAACAGCTCATTGCCATAGACCTGTGTGGTAACTGACAGACTTCAAGGTAACAAAACAAGGGTGAGTGAATCCATGCCTTGAAGGGAAATGCAACTTTTTGCCTGGTTGTGAAGGTAACTTTGAACTGCTGGGCAAAGACATTGGGAGAATTGAAAATGTGAAGTGGCAGCAGATAAGAATTTTATTTCTCATCTAGTTCACTGATTGCCATACTTTGTGAAAAAGTTCCAGAATCTTCCTGACCATCAGTTCCTTTTTTCTACATCTCAGATTTCATGTCATTAACTTTTGTTGTCTTTGAAGTTTCTTTTCTTTTGTGTGTGTGTGTGTGTGTGTGTGTGTGTGTGTGTGTGTGTGTGTGTGTGTGTTAGTTATCCACTAACCAGCCAAGAGTTTTACTATAGTTTCAGTTTGGGAGAGGAACACAGCATTCCACACTGCCACAGATACCAGTGTGTTTTCAGTCTTTACCCACCTTCAGCAAAAAAAAAAAAATGTCGGCCTACCTCATGACCCAGAAAGTTAGCAGTATTCAAGAGCTCCTCAAGCAGGAAATGGCAGGAATAAATTGCATGTAGCCCCAGGCATAGGCAGGTGTGTCACCAAAATTCCCCAGAGCTAGGAAAGTATGTTGGCACATAGCAGTTCAGCAGGCTATATGTTAGTGGCACTAAAGCAAACATTAGAGAATTCCGCGGTGGTGCAGCAGTAGCGTTGTTACCTCACAGCAAGAGGTTCTCCCGTTCGATTCTCGGCTGGAGTGCGGGGAGTGCCTTCTATGTGGAGTCTGCATGTCCTTCCCGTGGTTGGGTTGGTGTTCGAAAGACTTGCGTAAATGGGCATGCTTTCGTTGAAGGTTGAACATCGAGCTGGCACCTCGGCGTTCGTGAAAGTCTACTGCCAATCATTAGCGGACCAAAGTTCCACTGTGGCGACCCCTAACCAGGAAAAGCCGAAAGACAATAACAACTAAAGCAATCATTACTTTCTGGATGTTCTTCGTGTTTCATTGTTGCAGTCATTACATTTGGGTTATCTGCTTGAAGGTTGCCCTCAGTCAGCCTGATTAACAAAGTCTTGGGTTCTGCGTCAGTTGCTGTCCCTTCTTCCATGACGTCAGGGGTATAAACCATGCAGCCAACGCCATTACATCAGTCTTTCTTGCTGTGCAGTGCATGAAGCAGTTCGCAAGTGCCAGTCGGCCGACTCCTGAAATTTTCATTTTCGAGTTTCAGAACCGAAGTCTTCAACTAAAACTAAGTACTCCATTGGGGAAACTTTTTCTTGCTCCTTACCGATGTCAGTAAAAGTTAATGATTGCATTACTTGTGGAAAGCAAATGCCTCCCAAAGATTTTCATTTGTACTGTATTCCTTGCCTAGGCCCTGACCACGATGTACCTTGCTGTCGGTTTTGTGCTTTATTTAATCAGCACACTATCCGTCATTGATATATTTTTGCCTCTAAATATTTCGGTTCTCGGTTTAATTATCCAGAAATGTCATCTGTTAGCCATCCGACTACCGGGATTCCGTAAAAATGCAAAGATAAAGACAGAGACAGGTCGCCGAGGTCCAAAACTGCTGATGACGCTTCTCCTAAGCCAGTCGCCAGTTCACCGGTACTTAGTGAGGTGCTTTCGCAGCCCCTGATATCCGCTACTTCTGATTCGCAGGCCTCTGCTGAGACCCATTCTGAGTCCGGTATGCCGCGAGATGCTTCAACTATGAAACCTGCAGATGTCTCTACCTTGGATGGGTCCGGAGCCACTGTGCAGGCACCAGCTTCTGAGGGTGTATTCAGCCTACGGCTTGCCTATTAAATCGACGCCTCTTTCATTACTTAGACCCAGATCTCGATCCCTGTCTAAAAAACTGACGCCCAGGCCACATGCTCAGGCCTCTATGCCTAAAAAACAAATAAGAATGGCTGAAGATCTAATAACTCTAATCAGGGGTAGCCAACCCCTCCCCCCCCTTTCTAAGAGGCCTAGGACTGAGGTTGATTTATGAATCTTCTGATCAGGATTCTGTTTTTTGTGACTCTTCTGATGACCTGGATTTGTCCTTACCTACTTGTGAGGATTCTGATGCAGAGGACTCTATTCCCTCTGCTTCCCATCCTGAAGATTTTTCTTTTGGGCAAACCTTACATACTCTGAGGGAGTATTTCCACTGGGAAAGCCAGGATTTTTGATTCAAAAAAGAGGCTTAGGGATTTCCTTCTCCTACCTCAGCATAGGCCTTTAGCTATTCCTCCTGTACTAGACATTGTTGATGATGCTTTCTCGGAATCTAGTTTGGCCCCTGATTCCCTGCCTCCTGCTCCCAGAAAACCTGACAGATACTACAGGGTCCCCGAGTCCCACAAGTTACTTTTCTAAAACCTTATTGCAGATCCAGAGACTATTTCACAGGGCCCAAGGGCATTAAGGCTTCTACTGCTAAAAATCCTACCCCTTCTGATAGAGACTCCAGAGCGCTGGATAGATGGGGTAAGAAGGTTTACACTTCTGCAACCTTGGCCGTTAGGGCTTTAAACTGCCAGTTGCATATGTTAAAATATCAGCAACATGTTATTGGACTGCTTAGAAGGGCGGCCACGGTGGTGCAGCGGTTAGTGCTGTCGCCTCACAGCAAGAGGTTCTCCTGTTCGATCCTTGGCTGGGGTGCCTTCTGTGCAGTCTGCATGTCCTCCCTGTGGTTGCATGGGTTTCCTCCCACATCCCAAAGACATGCTCTAGGTGGATTGGACACTCTAAATTGGCCCTAGGTGTGAGTGTGTGTGCCTTCTGTGGAAGGTCGGGCGCCGGGCTGGCAACTCGACAATGTAAAACTCCACTGCCAATCATGAGCGGACAGGTGTTCCGCTGTGGCGACCCCTAACAGGGAAAAAGCCGAAAGAAGAAGAATAAGTTGTTATTGGACTGCTAAGAAAATTATGTTGATTCCTGACTGTGTGGAAAATAACGAATTACAGGATTTAATGCATTCTGCCGAACAAGTTGGAAAACATACTTTGCAAATGTGGTTTTGATTCATTGGAGACCTCTTGCAGGGCTGCTGTTACTGGGTCTGTGCTCAGAAGGCATGCTTGGCTTAAGGAGCAATCTTTGCCTGATCATGTTAAAACTAAATTGTTGGATGCTCCTTTAAATCAGGACCGCCTGTTTGGCAACAAGGCTGAGGAAGTTCTTAAAAAGATAAAGCTAAATCTATGCAAACTGTTAAAGATATTTTACAAGTTCAGCCTCCTAGATTTAGTAGGCACTAGCCCTCTAAGAATTGGTCCTTTCCAGCCCCTTTCAAGTCTTCTCAAGCCAAACCCAGACACCAAAAACCCCAGGTTTCAGTCCCAGGGGACTCACAGAACTAAGCAGTGGGGGGCCTCCACTTCCAAGTCTAGGAATAATAAGACTCCCCCTATGGTATACTGTCTCAATGACTTCCTTTTTAAAATTTCCAAGCACTCATCATCTGACTGCCACTTTGGGGGAAAAGATTGCTCTTCATGCAAAGAATTGGGAACTCATTACCCAGGACAAATAGGTTTTAAATATAGTGTCCCAAGGATACAGATTTCACTTCCAAACGCTGCCAACACCAAGTGGGTGGCCAAACCTACCCCCAAATCAGTCGGCAGAGGCCCAAAAATAAGTACTTTCTCTCTTAAGCATGGGGGCTATTCAACTGGTACCAGAAGAGGAAAAGGGACAAGGTTTCTACTCGAGACTTTTCCTGATACCCAGAAAAGACCATTCATGGCGTCCTATCCTGAACCTATCTACTCTAAACACCTTTTTGGAGATTCCAAAATAAGATACTGACTCTTCACCAATTACTTCCTATGCTAGCCAAAGATGCCTGGTTGGCAACACTAGATTTAAAAGAAGCATACTTGCACATCCCAATCAGGAAATCTTGCAGAAGATACCTATGCTTCAAAGCAGGCTACACGCACTGTCAGTTCTCTGCACTGCCCTTTGGCTTATCTACTGTGCCCAGGGTATTCACAAAGTGCCTAGCTCCAGTTATTGCATTTTGCAGGCAAAGAAATATTCAAATATACCCATACCCATACCTGGACGATTGTCTAATTCAGGCAGAAAGCCAGGACATACTTTTGAATCATCTGGACTTTGTAAAAAAGGTTCTAACTTGTCTGGGGTACACCGTAAACAAAAAGAAATCACACCTGGTACCTTGTCAAAAAATTATATTCCTGGGAGCAAGCTTGAATACAACTTCCCAGATGGCTTACCTCACGCCAGAAAAGCAAATTCATTTGACAACCTACTTCAAACAAGTGGCCACAAAAACCCTGCTATCTGCAAGACAAATACTGCAAGCCTTGGGGTTTATGGCCTCCTGCATTCTTCTAATTCCATATGCAAGACTGCATATGAAGAAACTGCAGTGGTATCTAAAAAGCCTAAGGTGTCAACATTGTCAAAACCTAGAAACAATGATTCCTATCGCATCTTGCCTACACCTATAGTTCCTTTGATGGGCAGAGGCCTGCCACCAAAACAAGGGAATACCTTGCACACACCCCCCCCCCCCTGCTGCCCAAACCCTAACAACAGATGCATCAGACTATGCATGGGGGGCTCACCTGGCAGGGAAGTGCATTCAGGGCAAATGGAACCCAAGTCAAATGCACCTGCATATCAATCAAAAAGAAATGTTAGCTGTACAGAATGCTCTGACAGCCTTCAAGGACCACATTCTTCTAGGACAACTAATGGTAAAGTCGGACAACACCCCTGTTATGTGTTACATAAACAAGCAGGGGGGTACACATTCTTACCCCCTCTGCAGGCTAGCCATGGCATTGTGGAACACAGCCTT
This sequence comes from Protopterus annectens, assembly GCF_019279795.1. NCBI lineage: Eukaryota > Metazoa > Chordata > Ceratodontiformes > Protopteridae > Protopterus > Protopterus annectens. Next base: position 59,293,810 of record NC_056726.1, on the reverse strand, counting down.
GAGCTACCAAGTGCACCTACAAGCTCAATTCCTGCCAGGAAAATTAAATACACTGGCAGACTGACTAAGCAGAAACCTCATGAACCCACATGAGTTGGAACTGGAACAAAGGATTTTCAACATGTTGACAAGCAAATGGGGGAGCCCAGATATAGACCTGTTTGCCTCTCCCCAGAACTACCAATTGGACAAATTTTCCACAAGGACTCCCCACAAACAAGCCTGGAATGTGGATGCTCTGTCCTTCAGCTGGAAAAACCTATCAGTCTGTGCCTTTCCCCCTCTCTGCCTCTGCTCTCCAAAGTACAACTAAAAGTCAAACAGGACAAACCAAGGATGATTTTCATTGCTCCAAACTGACCGTGCCAACACTGGTACACCCTCCTGTGCAGTGTGTCACGGTTATCTCCATGGCACCTGCCTCAGACTCCTTCCCTGCTGTCTCAGCAGGAGAACCAGATTCTGCACCCTAAGCTTCCAACACTGAACCTTGCAGCCTGTCTAATTACTTAATCTCTCCTTTACCATCCCTCAGCAAACCTGTGATGGATATCATCTTAGAGGCAAGGAGGCCTAGTACTAGAAAATCTTATGCTGAAAAATGGAAAAGATTCTGTGCCTAGAACCAATCTCAAGGGATGAGCACAGCAGCGCCCAGTTTATCTCAGATTTTACAATACTTAACCGAGATGCTTCACAAGGGCCTGTCTTTTTCCTCCATTAAAATCCACGCCTCAGCCATTTCAACTCATTATAACACAGAACCTCCCCTCTTCTCTCATCCACTGCCAAAAATTTGAGACCACCCAGGAGAGCTCCAACCCTGGCCTGGGACCTTAACTTTGTCTTGGAGAAAATCACTCTTCCTTCTTTCGAGCCAGCTGCTACTGCGGACAGGGTGTCCCTCAGAAGCAGTCCATCCTTCATGCCCAAGGTGGTATCCAGTGTGGCTCTTAATCAGTCCAGTTATTTGCCAACCTTCTTTCCCAATCCACAAAATAAAGGGGAATGGATACTGCATTCCTTAGATGTGCACAGACAACTTAGATTCTACTTGGACAGGACTAAACCTCAAAGGAAATCTGAACAACTGCTGGTAGCATTTGCTGCAGGGGCAGAGGGGAAGGCTATTTCAAAGCATACCATTTCTAAATGGATAAGCCATTGCATTCATTTCTGCTATAAGCACCATGGAAAACCTATCCCCCAGGGGATCAGACCTCACTCCACCAGGGCTGCATCTACCTCTACAGCCTTTCTCAGAGGCATCCCTACCAGGGACATCATAGAAGCTGCTACCTGGAGTTCTGTACATACTTTCACCAAGCATTATCATTTGCCAATTTTCTCTAAATCCAGAGCTGGCATTGCCACTGCAGTCTTGCAGGGCCTTATAGTTGGCTCTAATGCTATCTAAACTCCTCCTCCCAACCATAGCTTTGGGAATCTACCCAAATGTAATGACTGCAGCAGTGAAACACGAAGAACATAGTGCAGTTGTGTACACTTAACATAAATGTAGATGTTCGAGTGTATTCACTGTTGCAGTCCTGGTTACCCTCCCTCCAGCCCCTTAACTTCTTTTGGCTGTACCTCTACTTTCCTTTACTATGCTTAAAAGCCTTTTTGGTGCATTTGCTTTTTGTTGGAGGTATATTTGTGCTTTTACATTTAATTGCTTCCCATTAGGGGAGCACCTGACATCTGGGGCAAGAAAAACTGATGTAATGGCGTCGGCTGCATGTTTTATACCCCTGACGACCTGACGTCATGGAAGAAGGGACAGCAACCGACGCAGGACCCAAGACTTTGTTAATCAGGTGGACTGAGGGCAACCTGCAAGCATATAACCCAAATGTAATGACTGCAACAGTGCATACACTCGAATATCTACATTTATGGTAAGTGTACACGACTGTACTTCTTCCTCATCTGTCAGATTCCTACTACATATCATTGCCATGATGATGGTCAAGAAAAATCTGCTGAAATGAACTAATTTTTGCCAGTACTCAATAGTAGTGCGAGTATGGGCAAATTGGGTCCATGTCCTTCACAGAAGGCCTCCTATTTTCCTTTCTATGCAAGCATTATTTTCAGGCCTGCTTCCTTGCTGATAAAACCGGGCAATGAAGATGTGCTGTGGTTGCTCAAATCAGAGAACTGTGAGAGACTTGTAGTATCTGAGGGGAACTGTGAATCTCACATTTATTTGTAGGCTTTGCCCCACAATTAGAGCATGCATTACCAGGTATACTCCTTATGGACGGTTGCACTGTCTATACATTTACAATTATTTATAGAAGTGCAGAGGTCAGTTTCAGTGGCAGGACCTATTTCAGGTGGTATCCTTGGAAGATTTACAAGATTGCAGTGGTCGCCCAGCTGTTTGCCAGCAGTTGGCAGTGGATGTGTCTTGACTATTCTGAACCAGGTTTCTTGCATAGACATTTTTTATTCCTTATTTGTTCTTTTCTGCCTTATCTGACTTAAATATTTATTAAGATGCGGTTAAATAAATCCCGTGTAATTTCTCTGTGGCATTATTTGTTGAACTCTTTGGCTCTCTAAGTTGCTGTCAGTGTAGCCCAATGTAGTGCGAGTTTGGTGCAAAACGATAATCCAGCCTCAGTCAGCATTTGTTAGCCTAATCTGGGGGTAGTGTGGAATAAATGTGTAGATAAGGTTTTTCAGTCATCTGTCTTCAGGAAGCACACGTCTTAATCAAAGTTTGGTTTATTTTGGGGGGGGGGGGGCTGAGAGCTTAAATGGTGGTGATTTAAAGGTCAAAAGGAGTAATGCCTGCATGAAATAAGATGGTGCTAAAGACTGAAGAAATCGTAAGTCATTAATAAGAGTACAACGTTGAGGCAGAAATGCCAAGAGGATGAAGCAGCAGTGTCAAAATGGTTCAGAGAGTAATGCACATAAGAGGTAGAAGTGACTGTCCGGTACAGGTGCATGAACAAGAAGAGGTGTCTTGAATGGAGGGATGACGGAATAGTGTTAACTAAACAATGAATGGTAAAAGGGATTTCTAAGGTATGAGGTTTAAGATGGCAAACAGAGGGTCTGAAAGAAAAATGTAAGAGCCATAATACTGTTAGATTGCCGGATGAGTTGTACTTTATAATACGTAGAAGGGAGGAAGAGATAAAAAGGATTGATAGTACTGGTCCCAAACAGATTGTTTTAGGTATAGATAGAAAGTAGGATGGAGACTTGGAAGTGGTGGAGATGGATAGAAGTGCAGCCCTAAAGTAGGGCTGAGTGAAGAATGCATAATGTTAATGGAAGCTGAATCATCCAGCACAAGCCTGGTGATTAGTAGTAGTCCTGTATGGCATTTACCATAGATTTAAGTTGATTATTTTTTTCTTTAACGGCTAGACATAGGCAGCAACAGATTTGTATGAACAAGAATGTGAGCAGTGACCAGATCTAAAATACATTTGTCATATTGAATCATGATAGTTTTATTGTCCATAGTAGCATACAAGTAACTTCGATGAATGTAATACTAGGTGTGGGGGGAGATGGGGATGAAATGCAGATTTGGCATTGCATGGTTTAGTGAAACTTAACTGGCATAATGTGGGGTGGGGGGGGGTGGCAGCTGCCTGGTCAGTCTAGGTTAGTGTCGAACTTAATGTGAGTGAATATTTTTTTGTTTTATAATGCCAGTTATGGTTATCTGCAAGATACTGAGAGGCTTCTTGAAGAGTGTACAAGAGTTGAGAGGAAGTGTGACTGTATTAATAACTTCCTAAGTATTGCTACTTCTGGTATCCATGGTCACTTTGAGATGATATCAGAATGCATACAATATTGCTACCTCAAGGGAGGCAAAACACTGCCCACTTGTCCTACAGCACTTTTAACCAATGTGGTGGCCAACTGTGCAATGTTTCTTTATAGTCCAGTAGTTTGTGCTTCAAGCCACAAGGTCTGTCTTCACTACCTTTAACAGAAATCATAAACTATACTTCGCTTTCCTCCAGATTTCTCGTGCCGCAAATAAAGTCAGTCCCATCTGTAAACAACCCCAGGCTACTGTCTTTATTTTGTGAGTTTTGTGGAGAATTTAGGTTTTCAGCATTTTTACTTTAATTTATCTGTTGATCTCTCTTGACCACAGTATCTTCAGATTCTCGGTGTTTGAAAATTTAGCTCATCTTTTAAACTCTCCCATAGCAGTCACATTTGCTTACAGTTAAATTCTTGCTATACAGATATTAGTTTCTTCGGTGTTTTGTTGAGGTATCATTTCGCAATTTAGAACTACTGCTCTAGGGATATTTTTTAATTCTTCCTTTGTTCTTTAGTCATTAAGTGCATCTTTGTTATCTGGTAGCTGCCATTACTGACTAATTTGATGCTTTATTGGTATTCCTCAGTCTCTAACATGGCAGGTGTATTTACAGAGCCATATCTTATAGGCATATATGCTTATATGTAGGTAGTAGTTGTGTTTAGTGCTTCAGATGTCGATTATGTATTTTTTAGGTTGCCTAGCAAGTGTATAAAATGAATTTGTCTTAGTTGAACCAGTTATTCTCCATTTGGCATTCTGCAGCCCTGTTTTAGGTTCTGTGTCCATTGTGGCTATATATATTTTTTCTTCTTGACGTCCCCCTTCATGTTAATGGCCCCTGTTTTGAGTTGAACATCTTTCATGATAGTCAAAATTTTGCTTTGGTTATGTGCCATTCTCCATGTTGGCATCAGCCTCATTTCTGGGTTGCACATCACCATTTCAGGTACAATTTTGTTGGCGTCTCATCAACTTTCTAGCATGCTAGTTCACATCAAACTGAGTTTGGATTGATCACTGACCCACATGATAAACTTGTTTCTAGCTCCAAGTGGAGTCGAGCACTGTATCAACTTCAGTTCTTTTCTAAGCTGCCAACAACTTTCTTACAAGCGGTGTTACTTTTGAAGCTGTCTTAATGCTTGGCGCTGGCATTGATGCTTGGGTTCTGAGCTGATATGCACTTCTTGTCTCTTCCTCAGTTCTGATTTAGTGTCTTTCAGCACCAAATTAAATTCTCAAGTTGTGTTTATCATTGATGCATATATAGATGTTTATCTTAAACTTAACAGACTTAGTTGTCAACCTGGTGCTGATGGGCACCAGTGTTTGCTCATCTTTCCCAGACTTCTGGAATGGTCCCATAAAGGTAGCTCCTGGTTCAGTTTTCTTGAGTATTCTAGCCTTTATCAGACCCTCCATATTCTTTAAATGTCATGACTACAGGTGGAATTTACTTGTTGATCTGGCATCAGTATGCATACCACTCTACTTACACTTCTGTTTGTGAGTTGAGAATGTATTTCATGGTGTAGGTTGTTTGTGTATTCTTCAGATGTAACAACTCTACTGCAGCCCCCTACCTGTTAACATGAAAAATGCATTTGGGAGGTCTGGCAACTTTACATCATTTGTTTAGAGACACAAGTAGTTGATATACTACAAAAGTTAGGAAGAAATGCCACCCCTTTTCTGGTTCATCTGTATGAAGAACTGACTGTAGCCTTTAGCTAAATATGCTGTCCTGATAATGGATCATCTTGTATAAAGTCTTTTTCGTCCTCTCGTCTGCTGTTGCTGATGCTGGGACTTTATTTTGATGTTTACTTAAATGCCTTCTTCCTCTTTCAAATGGCAGGTAAAGCTGCACTCATCTGCATATTTTCTTTTATACCATCCACTGATTTTTTTCTTCTAAACATGAGTTTTTACTGACAAGATCTCCTTTCTTCTTCTGTTGGCCCATGGATATATTGATGGTATGCTGATAGCCCAGGCAGCACTTTCTGTTCTAGATCACGTAATGTAATTGCAGAGTACTTATGAAGTACTACTCACCCCATTCTTATCTTGGTTCTCCTCTTATTTCTTAATCCTTATAGTGAATTGGGCCTTCAGTCTGTCATGATGCCCAGTGTGGAACCCGACTCTTGCTCTTCATTATCTTTCATATAAGATATGTCCGCCTGCAATTTTTGAAGGCCTTAGAATATCTGCTTCTCATGTGAGCACCGAGGTTGAGCCCTTTGTGAACACGAGCTCAACACCTTTAGGTAAAGTTACTAAATAGGTGCGTTTTCTGTCTGCCTTATCTGTTTGAGTTCAGATTGAGATCTATCCTCTGTTTTATAAGAGGACCTTTAGTGTGCAACAAAGTTCACAGGTACGTACAACACATGTTCTACCCACATTCAGACACCTGACATTCTTTCTCAGTCTGTCTGGTGATGGTCAGACCAGTAGAACTTGACCATGTAAGTGCATAGGTTATTACCAGGCAGTAAACCAGTTTAAACATTTAAAGCCTAGCTACTGAAATCCCACTGGTGTACCTAATTACTTGCTTCCCATGTCCATAAGGGATGGGGAGGGCAAGACTTGGAGTAAATTTGAGATTTTTCATCCATCAGTTTAAGATTTGAAAGTAGCAAGGAAGAGTGCATTACTTTACAAAAAAGCAGGAGTTTATTCCAGAGGTCCATAAACCCTTTTTAAAAAGGTAATGAGGGAATGTTTCACTTCTGAAAGGAAGAGATCATGCCAACAATTCGTATTTAAGTTGTGGTATAGATTTACTTCCCTTGATCATGTATTTGTGTTATTCATGATAGATAGAACAAAATCCATAAAAGGGAAGTCACCCCTGATCATTATTAGTAAAAAAATACGAGCACTCATAAAATCAACTAAGGCCAATTTTGAGAGAAAAATTGCCATGGATTCAAAGGACAATCATAAGGCCTTTTTCAGCTATGTTAGGAACCTGGGTAGAAACTCCCAGATATGCTCAGAATTAGTCCAAAATGATACAAAAATCACTGAACCCACAGACATTGCCAACATACTGGCAGACAGGTTCAGTGCAAACTTCACCCTCTCCCCTAAAGGAGAGATAACTATCCCAGCTGAGTGTAGCCTCCCGGACATCTCAAATGCTGCTCTCTCTAAAGCCAAAAACACAGCATCAATGGGACGGATGGTGTCCCGGCTGTGTGCTACCTGAGCTAAATGAGGAATTAAACGCTGTTTAATCTCAGCCTTACCACAGGATACTGTGGTCCCACTCCACGGACCCTGGTAATTACTGCCCCATAAGCAACAAGTCTAGTCTACAAAGCTATGGAGAGGATCATAATGGAGCTCATAAACAAAGATATAGGGGACTTGCAGACATTGGACCCGACCCAGTTTGGCTTTGTCAAGGGAAGATCATGCCTTTAAACAGTCACCAAGGCCATTGATGAGGAAAGGCAGTCCATACAGCCTACCTTGACCTTGCAAAGGCTTCGACACAATACCCCACTCGGGTATTGTAGAAAAAAATGTAAACCCATATGTCACAAGATGGGTTGCAAACTGGCAAGGACAGAACCCACAGGGTTAGAGTTGCTGGCGCTGTGTCAGACTCAAGTGGTGTCACACAGGGCTCGGTCCTTGGCCCCTATTGTTTGGCATCTACTTCAGAAGTACAGGCCAACATGGGAGGACTTTGGCTGACAAAGTTTGCAGGCGACTGCAAACTGGGCCATAGTGGAAAGTGCATCGGACACGGATATCCTTCAGAAGGGACTAACAGAAACAGATAGCTGGTGCCAGAGCCATGGCCTGAAGTTAAGCCAAAAATGTATAGTCAGGGAAAAACAAGGTAACCCCAAGCTACCATATAGGTGGCAATCCACTAAGCACAGAAGAGGTTATCAGGGACCTGGGGACCCAGGTTGACAGTGGCCTTTCTTTTGACACTCACGTTGCTAAAGTGGTTAGAAAGACCTTCTACATTGCCCACCTGATCATGAAGGATTCACATCCAGATCTAGTGAGGTCATTGTTCCCTGTACTCTTCACTTATCAGACCAATGATGGGATGTATCTCACCCGACATCTGCAGCAATTGGAGAGACCCCAAAGTTCCTCACCAAAAGGATAAAGGGACTCCAAAATCTGTCATATGCTGCCAGATTGAAGAAACTCCAGCTCTATTCAGCCGTCTGCTCAGAGGTGACATGTGCCTGACATACAAGGCCATGTCCAACCCGAATTAATGGACATGCTCCACCTTAAAAATCCAAATCCACCAAAACCACTAGAGCAAGCGACTTAAACCTTGGATATAAATAGGGCGTGCTGGAGGATTTATCACTCAGAGACTCCCTATGCTGTGGAATAAAATCCCGGTCCATGTGAGGCAGAGCACCTCGCTGACTCTGTTCAAGAGAAATCTAGACCTGTGGATGGGAGATGGGGTTGTCGGGAATCATCTCTGTGTCACTGCTGGACAGAGGCACAACAAACTAATGGGCACAGTATTTTTTCATATAAGGGCTAGGCTTATAAATGCCTTAGGGCAGATAGCCTAGTATAAACCTATGAACCTATGAACCTATTACTGGTCTTGCAGGTAGGTATACAGTAGATCAGTGATTACGAACCTTTTGGGCTTGGTGTGTCAAAAATTCAGAAAATGCCTATCATGACTGCTGGGATGTCATCCCTGGACAGAAGGGAAACAATTCTTTACACATTCATTTAAGAAAATACAGTCCAGTTGTGTGCTGCTATGTATTATAGAAGAAAAATCACTGACTTAGAATAGGGAAAACAATATGCACACCAATAATTGGGCTATGCACACCAATAATTGGGCTTAAAATAGTGCACCAAAAAATTACCCTACTTTTAATAGTAATTTTAAATTGAACTGAAAAAATGTGGAACACACTGCATTTAATTTGATTAACATCAATTAATGACTTTTTTTTGTTACTGTGTTTTAACAGATAAGTGCAGGGTTGCATATTTCTTGTATTTTGTTCATTCAGTTTCTTTGGTAACTTTGGTGATGGTAAACACTGGTGTGTCACATTTGACCGTGTGTCATAGGATAAGTGCAGGGTCACATATTTGTTGTATTTTTGTTCATTCACTTTCTTTGACAACTTTGGTGATGATGAACACTGGTGTGTCACTCAAAATGTCGTGGTGTGCCACATTTGACCACATGTCATAGGTTCACCATCACTACAGTAGATCAAGCCAGATTGAATTATGTACAGCTTTTTGTAGGCCAAACATAAGGTTATTTATTCAGTAATTGATTTTATTTAATGATTGCTTTTGTTTACTGGGAAAGTCCAATTAGGATCAATACCCCTTTTCAGCAATGGACCTGAGAGAAAAGCTACAATCCCAACTTACAATATTTAATACAAAATGAGAATGTGTACAGTAAGACAGGATTGTACTGTTTGTGTACTACTGCAAAGATGTGATGCAATAAAAATATTTGCAAACGTACAATAACTGGATGTGAAGATACATAAATTCACTTAGGAATAACAGCAGCTAGTGTAGGCTTAAGTAATGTACAGTCATAAAGTGAAAAATACAACAGCAGTACAAGACATGTATGGCTTATGTTCTGTACATCCACAATGTGGGAAACATCTGAATAGTTGAACTTTTCTGGGGTAATAGTACACGAGATCAGAGGTAGAAAAGTTTGGTGGAAGTAGTGGATTAGTGGAGGGGAGGAGAACCTAAGCAGCATGCAAGGGTAAAATGAGAGGCTGGATAGGGAGATATGATAGTGGAGAAGATAGGCGAGGAGGTCACAGGGAGATGATGATGGTGAGGGAACTGGTATAAGATGAAAAATAAGGTGGATAATAGGGCCTTTTGGATTAGTAAAGGTGGTAGCTAGAAGGATAAGAAAGGGGGATGGGTTGGGTTTAGGGTTTCCTGGCTAGTTGTTTAGTGGGAAAGTTCAATTAGTTATCCAGTACCAGGGCATAGGCAGAACCATGAGTTACTTAGGTGATCCTCTGCATACATTTCAAAATATTTAAAGGATTGATCTTGTGTAAGAACAATAGTATTATTATTCCAGATTTTGGAAAATTGGTTTGATTAGAGGGAGTCGCCTGCAGAATTGTTAAACTTATTGCAAATGTCTGCAGAGTGTAAAGGTCTGTTTGGACTGTAAAGATGGGTGATATGGATAAGGGCAGTGGAGATGTTCTTCGTGTTTCACTGCTGCAGTCATCACAGGGTTATCCTACCAGGGGTAGCCCTCAGTTGGCCCAAATACCAGAGGATTAGTATTTCTGTGTCGGTTGGTGTTGCTTCAGGACTGACGTCAGGTCATCAGTGGTATAAAAAGAGGCAGCCGATGCCGTTACATCAGTCTTTCTTACCGAGGAGCCCGAAACAGAAGCAGTTCGCACGAGTGCTGGTCAGCCACTGCCTGAGTTTTCGTTTCAGAAATTGAATCCTCTTGAAGTCTTCTAAAACTAAGTAACCCGTTGGGGATCCTTTTTTCTTGCTCTAACCCGATGTCAGAAAAAGTTAACAATCGTCTCACCTGTAGAAAGCAAATACCACACCGAGATTTCCATTCTTACTGCGCCACCTGCTTAGGCACAGACCACGACGTACCTCGCTGTCGGTTTTGTGCTTTGTTTACCGCCCAAACTATTCATCTTCAGGCCCTTATTGCAGCTAATACTTTCGTTCTCTATCTCCGTGTTCCGAAATGGCTTTGGTAAGCAATCAGACTACCAATCTTCTGAAAAAATGTAAGGATAAAGACAGAGACCGCACAGGTCCAAAAGTGCCAATGACGCTTCCGTTAAGCTAATCGCCAGTTCGGTACTCAGTGAGGTGTTTTCGCAGCCCCTGATGCCCACTCCAGTGGATTCGCAGGCCACTACAGAGACCTATTTGTAGTTCGGTATGCCGCAAGACTCTTCTTTGACTACGGAACCTGCGGATGTCTCTACCTTGGATGGGTCCGGAGCCGCTGTGCAGGCACCGGCTTCTGAGGAAGTTCTTCGCACTACCGATATCTGACACAAAGCAACGACTTCTTTCACGTCTTCAGTTCTTTCTAAAACTACAGAGTTTCTTAGGCCAAGCGTACAAGCTATGCCAAAAAAAAAAAAATGACCTAAACTCAAGCGCCTGCTTCCTTTCCACAATCACAGATGCTTAAAATGGCAGAAGACCTGATTATGCTGATATGGGGAAGTCAACCTTCCCCTCCTGAAAGAAAGAGAGACTTGTCCCCAGCAGCTTTATCTGACCAAGAGTCCGACAATTCTGAGGTTTCTGATTATGAAGACATGCCCTTATTTGCCTCTGAGGATTCAGATGCAGAGAAATCCATTCCTTCTGCCTCCGCTCCAAAGGATTTTTCCTTTGGTGAAACCCTACATACTTTGAGAGCATTTCCATTGAGAATGCCAGGATTATCCTCAGTCCAAAAAGAGACTTGGGGAATTTTGAGACCTAAAAAGCTTAACTCTATGCAGACAGTCAGATTTTTTGCTGCAAGTGCAGCCTCCAAGATTCAGTATGTATTGCCTCTCAAAATATTGTCCTTTCCAGCCCCCTTAAGGCCACCTCAAACTAGACTTAGGGGAAACGGACCCCCAGACTACAGTCTCAGGGTATGCAGGGATCTAAGCAATGGAGTACCTCCACTTCGAAAACAGGGAGTGCTAAGCCACCCCCTTATGGAAAGAATTCACAATGACTTCTCAACCCCTCTCTTCACCTCTGCCTAATTGCTCATGCCCCTAGGAGGAAAACTTGCCCACCATTTAAAAAACTGGACCTCCATCACCAACGATCGATGGGTCCTCAACATAGAATGTGTACCCCTGGGATACTATTTCCACACGCTGCCAACCCCAAAAGGGTTCCCAGACCTTCCTACAAACCATTGGGCTATGGCACAAAGCCAAGTTCAGTCCCTGCTCTCCATAAGGACAATTCGGCCTATTCCTGCATAACAGATAGGCCAAGGTTTTTATTCCAGACTTTTGGGCACTTGGCGCCCAATTATAGAGCTATCCATTCTAAACACCTTCCTGGTGGTACCGAAATTCAAAATACTCACCCTACAGCAGCTTCTCCCTATGCTGTCCAAACATGCCTGATTAACCACTCTAGATCTAAAGGAGCCCTATCTGCACATCCCAATCAGGGACTCCTGCAGGAAATATCTGTGTTTTAGGGCAGGACCAATGCATTATCAGTTCTATGCACTTCCCTTTGGCTTATCCACTGCTCCCAGTTTTTTCACAAAACGCCTGGCTTCAGCCATTGCCTATTGCAGACAGAGAAATATTCAAATTTACCCCTACTTGGACAATTGCCTGATTCAGGCAGACGGTCAGGAAAAGCTGTTGCAGCATCTGACATTTGTAAAGAACCTTCTAACCTCCCTGGGGTACACTATCAATGAAAAGAAATCCAGACTTGTCCTGTGTCAAAAAATTATATTTCTGGGAGCAAGCTTGGACACAGCATCCCAGATGGCATTCCTTACTCCAGAAAAACAAACCTATCTGACAGACTACTTCTCCCAAATGACCACCAGAACCCAGTTATCCGCAAGGAAAATCCTGCAAGCTCTAGGGTTCATGGCCTCCTTCCTGCATTCTACTAATTCCATATGCCAGACTGCATATGAGGAAACTTCAATGGTACTTAAAAAGTCTTTGGTGCCAACAGTCTCAGGGTCTGGAAATTATCATACCTATGATACCTTGTCTAAGGAAACAGTTCCTTTGGTGGGCAGCAGCATGCAACCAGAACAAGGGGCTTCCCTTTATACAACCCCACGCCACCCAGACCCTAACCACAGACATATCAGACTATGCCTGGGGTGCACATCTGGACAGCAGATGTATTCAGGGCCACCGGAGCCCAAATAAATTCATCTGCACATCAACCAGAAAGAGATGCTAGCTGTTCAGCATGCTCTGACAGCTTTCAGATCTCTACTCTCTCCGGGGCCTCTACTAATCAAAACGGACAACACCACAGTGATGTGGTACATCAGCAAGCAGGGGGGAACCCACTCTTAAAAACCTCCACAAATACGCAAGTAAGACGAGATGCACGGACTGAACCAAATATCCAGGAAAACACAAAATAGTCCAGCACCAAGGCGAAAGTGCAAATTGAATAATTCTTTATTGTGGCAACCCAATAGAAGCAGACTGGTTTTGGCAGTAATGTAGCCTAATTCAATGCTGTAGCACACAACAAATAACATGTCATTTAAATAATACAACACATAATGAAAGTCTTCATCCTACTGGTTCCAACCAACTTAACTCAGCTCATTGAGGCCAGGTTTAAACAAAGCTTCTCGATGGTTAAACTTCATTTGGCAGCTGTACCCAACGTCCAGCTAAGTGACAGCCCCATGTTTTCTTTTAGGCTGTGCATGGCCTTTCTTAAGAGTATTTTCTTGCTCAGGCCTCCTTTCAAAGATTCGTCTCCTCCTTGGGATCTTACTTTGGTGCTGCAATCCCTGACACAACCTCCCATCGAGCCTGCAGTGAAGTGTGATAATACGTTTTTGGAAGTCAGCCTTTTTGGTGGCTATTACCTGAAGGTTTCTTTATTGCAGGATCTTTGCATAAAATCCCCCTTCATGGTTTTTCACAAGGATAGAGTATCTCTCAGGACCAATCCTTCTTCATTCATTCCTAAAGTAGCTCCAGAAACTAACCTTAATCAGTCAGCTCAACTACCCATCTTTTTTTTCCAATTTTTCAAACAAAGGGGAGTACAAACTACATTGGCTGGATGTACATAGGCAGCTACATTTCCATTTGAAGAGAACAGAGAATTTTCAAAAATCAGATCAGGTTTTTATAGCATTCCCTCAAGCCAGGAATGGTAAGGCCATTTCCAAAGTGTCTATTTTGCATTGGATCCCTTGTTGCGTAGCTCAGATTTATGAAATCCATCACATTGATCTTCCCAGGCCTGTTAAAGCCCATTCTATTAGGTCTGTGGCCACTTCATCGGCCTTCTGGGCAAGGACTTCCTTGGATGACATTTGTGCTGTTGCCACTTGGTCAAATCCCCATACCTTTGTAACACATTACAAACTAGACTTGGTGTCCAGGGATAGAGCTTTCTGTTGAAATGTAAATCTTTGAGAACACATTCCTTAAATACTGAGACATGTTTGTCCATGGGTGGCATGGAGTTGGATTTCCGAAAACAAAACCCAGTAGATCTTTGAGCCTGGTCAGTATCTGAAATAAACAATTTAAGGTTAGAGGTTCTGCAGAAATCATGAACATCATTCACAAGAGCATGTTCATTAACTAAAAAAGCAGGGACAAAATTAAGGCCCTTATTCAAAAGTTTTATTTCAATATCGGACAATGTCTGAGAAGAAATATTGTGTACATTATTGTTTCTGTTTAGTGAGAGAGAATCTTGTCCAAAAGGTGTTGGATGTTGTCTATTTGCTCGATGCTTCCTGCCCCCCCTGTGCCTTTTACACCTAAAGGGTCATTAGTTGGTCTTCTCTCAGCAACTGGGGACTCCTGGGTCAAGAAAGATTCTACATCTATGGCAGACGAAGAATCGTCGCCTGAGGTCCCCCCCGTAGGGATTCCCTTTATTCCTCAGTATAGATCTTGGTCTTTTTCTTTAATCTGTTTGTGTCCTGTATCTTGAAATCGGACACTCCTGTATATACCAAATGGTTTGCCTCTGTCATAGTCTGATGTGTCTCTTGAATTTCTGTTTTTTTTTTAAGTTGTTCCAAAGAAGCTAAGTCTTTGACCAAAATATTTAAATGTTTAGTAAAGAAAGTTTCCCCTTCAAAACAATTAGTCTCATCACAATTGTGTTTCACCTCCAAAGTACTTGGATCAGTGATTCTTTCATAATAGGAAGTAAGGGCATCAGCAAACCTCATTGAGGCCTTATGTTGAGCTTGAAGCCAATCTTGTGTTAATTTTTCATCAACTTGACTCACCAGGGGCTGAAACCAGACCCTCAACCCACATGGGGTAATGTCCTTTAGTTTGTAGGCCTTAAAAAGTTTCAAATGCCAGATGTTGGTTCTTAGCATTCTCATACTTTTTGAAAAAGAGAGGCACATAGGCTCTCAGGATCATTATTGTCCATATTTGGATTATCTGGGCATGATGATCTCAGCCCAAAATCTCCCAAGTCATTTCGGTTTGCTGAAAGACCCTCCAATAATTTTGAAAGATCCATATTAATAAACCGTTGTAAAGTATGGCCACCCACTGAGTATAAAAATATGTTATATGGTGTCCTTAAACAGTGAATTACCTAAATGAGTTGAAAAGCAACTTATTACTATGCTATTAGTCTGTGGAGTTATAACAATTGCTCAATTAGTATACCTAGTAGATCAATATATATTGGAGTAGATCCAAGCTGTTAGTGATAACATAACCATGAGAAACCTCAGATTGATTATAACTGAAACTTTAAATGTGCATGAGTTAATGCTGAACCAGTCACATTAAATAGGCTGATGTTCTTCGTGTTTCACTGTTGCAGTCATTACATTTGGGTAATCTGCTGGCAGGTTGCCCTCAGTCGGCCTGATTAACAAAGTCTTGGGTCCTGCGTCGGTTGCTGTCCCTTCTTCCATGACGTCAGGTCGTCAGGGGTATAAAACATGCAGCCGACGCCATTACATCAGTCTTTCTTGCCGCGCGGTACCCGAAGCAGAAGCAGTTCGCAAGTGCCAGTCGGCTGACTCCTGAAATTTTCGTTTTCGAGTTTCAGAACCGAAGTCTTCAACTAAAAGCTAAGAACCCCGTTGGGGAAACTGTATCTTGCTCCTTACCGATGTTAGTAAAAGTTAATAATTGTATTAGTTGTGGGAAGCAAATACCTCGTAAGGATTTTCATTTGTACTGTATTCCTTGCCTAGGCCCTGACCACGACGTACCTTGCTGTCGGTTTTTTGTTTTATTTAATCAACGCAGTATCTGTCGTCAGTACGTTTTTGCCTCTAAATATTTCGGTTTTCTGTTTAATTATCCAGAAATGACATCGGTTAGCCATCCGACTACCGGAATACTGAAAAAAACGCAAAGAAAAAGAGACTGGCCGTTGAGGTCCAAAACTACCGACGACGCTTCTCCTAAGCCAGTCGCCAGTTCGCTGGTACTCAGTGATGTGCTTTTGCAGCCTCTGATACCCACTACTTATGATTCGCAGGCCTCTACTGAGACCCATTCAGAGGCCGGTATGCCATGAGATGCTTCACATGTGGAACCCGTAGATGTCTCTACCTTGGATGGGTCCGGAGCCGGTAAGCAGGCACCAGCTTTTAAGGGTGCATTCAGGCCTACAGACTTGCATATTAAACCGACTCCGTCAGTACTAAGGCCTATATCTCGATCTGTGTCTAAAAAAAACGATGCCCAGGCCACATGTTCAGGCCTCTATGCCTAAAAAACAAATTATCAAAATGGCTGAAGATTTAATTACTCTACTCGGGTAGTCAACCCTCCCCTCCAAGAGGCCTAGGATTGAACTTGACTATGAATCTTCTCAGCAGGACTCTGTTTCTTCTGACTCTTCTAATGATCTGGATTTGTCCATACCTACTTGTGAGGACTCTGATGCAGAGGATTCCATTCCCTCTGCTTCTCCGCCTGAGGACTTCTCTTTTGGGGAAACTTTACATACCTTAAGGGAGCATTTCCACCAGGAAAGTCAGGATTTCTCCAAATCCAAAAAAAGGCTTAGGGATTTCCTCCTCCTTCCTCAACATAGGCCTTTGGCTATATCTCCTGCTGTAGACATTGTTGATGTGTTTTCGAAATCCAGTATGGCCCCTGATTCCTTGCCTCCAGCCCCTAGCAAACCAGACAACTACTACAGGGTTCCCGAGTCCCAAAAATTCCTTTTAAAAAATCCTGTTCCTGACCCAAAAACCATTTCTCAGGGGCTCAAGGGCATTAAGGCATCTACTGCTAAAAATCCTAATTCTTCTGATAGAGACTCCAGGGTGCTGGATAGATGGGGTAAAAAGGTTTATACTTCTGCAACCTTAGCAATCGGGGCTTTAAACTGTCAATTCCATATGCTAAAATATCAACAGCATATCATGGGACTGCTTAAACAAAAATGATGTTGATTTCTGACTGTGTGGAGAGTAAAGATTTACAGGATTTACTGTTCAGCTGAACAAGTTGGCAAACATACTTTGCAATGTGGTTTTGATTCTTTAGAGGCCTCTTGCAGGGCTGCTGTTACTGGGTCTGTGCTTAGAAGGCATGCTTGGCTTAAGGAGCAATCTCTGCCTGATCATGTTAAAGCAAACTTTTGGATGCTTCTTTACAGCAGGACCACCTATTTGGCAATAAGGCTGAAGATGTTGTAAAAAAGATGGAAGATAAAGCTAAATCTCTGCAAACTGTGAAAGATTTCTTACAAGTACAACCTCCTATATTTAGTAGACACTGGCCTACTAAGAACTGGTCCTTTCCAGCTCCTTCCAAAGCCACTCCAGCCAAACCAAGACATTCCAAAAGCACCAGGTTTCAGTCCCAAGGGACTTTCAGAACTAAGCAATGGGGTGCTTCCACTTCCAATTCTGGAAACAACAAGGCACCACCCTATGGTAAACAGTCTCAATGACTTCCCTTTAAAATTACCAAGCACTTACCTCTTAGCCTCCCCTTTGGGGGGAAAACTGGCTCTTCATTCAAGAAACTGGCAACTTAGAACCCAGGACAAATGGGTTTTAATTAGTGTCCCAGGGATACAGATTTCATTTCCACACGTTGCCAACTCCAAACAGATGGCCAGACCTGCCCCCAAATCAGTGGGCAGAGGCTCAGAAACAAGTACTTTCCCTCCTAAACTTGGGGGTTATTCAACTGGCACCAGAAGAGGAAAAGGGACAAGGTTTCTAGTCCAGACTTTTCCTGGTACCCAGAAAAGACAAGTCATGGTGTCCAATTCTGGACCGGTCTACTCTAAACACATTTCTGTGCATTCCAAAATTCAAAATGCTGACTCTTCACCAGTTACTTCCTATGCTATGCAAGGATGCCTGGTTGGCAACTCCAGATTTAAGAGGCTTACCTGCATATCCCAATCAGGAAATCTTGCAGAAGATACCTACGCTTCACAGCAGGCTACATGCATTATCAGTTCTCTGCACTGCCCTTTGACTTGTCTACTGTGCCCAGGGTATTCACAAAGTGCCTGGCTCCAGTATGTGCATTTTGCAGACAAAGAAATATTCATATATATCCATACCTGGACGATTGTCTAATTCAGGCAGAAAACCAGGCCACTCTTCTAAAACATCTGGCGTTTGTAAAAAGGATTCCAACTTGTCTAGGGTACACCATAAACGAAAAGAAATCATAACTGGTATCCTCTCAAAAAAATTACATTCCTGGCTGCAAGCTTGAATACAACTGCCCAGATGGCTTTCCTTATGCCAGAAAAGCAAATTCATTTGGTGACTTAATTCAAGCAGGTGGCCACAAAAACCCTGCTATCTGTAAGACAAATACTGGCTGCTGTGATTTTTCGTTACAAATACTGGAAGCTTTGGGGTTCATGGCCTCCTGCATTCTTCTAATTCCATATGCAAGACTGCATATGAGGAAACTTCAGTGGTACTTAAAAGGTTTATGGATTCAACATTGTCATAGCCTGGAAACAATGATTCCTATCATACCTTGCCTGCGCCTAGAGTTCCTGTGGTGGGCAGAGGCCTGCCACCAAAACAAGGGACTGCCATTCACACCATCCCCCTGCCGCCCAAACCCTAACTACAAATGCATCAGACTATGCATGGGGGGCTTATCTGGCAGGGAAGTGCATTCAGGGCAAATGGAGCCCAAATCAAACGCACCTTCATATCAGTCAAAAAGAAATGCTAGCTGTAGAGAATGCATTGACAGCCTTCAAGGACTACCTTCATCCAGGACAACTACTGGTAAAGACGGACACCACCACGGTAATGTGGTACATAAACAAGCAAGGGGGTACACATTCATACCCCCTCTGCAGACTAGCCATGACATTGTGGAACACGGCCTTGAGCTACCAAGTACAACTACAAGCTCGATTCCTGCCAGGAAAGCTGAATATTCTGGCAGACGAACTAAGCAGAAATCTCATGGACCCACACGAATGGAAACTGGAACCACGGGTTTTCAACATGTTGACACGCAAATGGGGGAGCCCAGACATAGTATTGGGGTGAGGCAAAAAGATCTATCAGTTGGACACGCCCAAATCTGGAAAGTGACTCAAAAGGGGGTTTTTTTAAAAATTAAAGGGGGTTTTTCCCCTTTTTCAAAAAAAAAAAAAAAATTTTTTTTAAAAAATTTTTTAAAATTTTGGGTTTAAAAAAAAAAACCCCCCCCTTTTTTTTTGGGGAAAAAAACCCCCCCAAAAAAATTCCCCCCCCCCAAAAAACCCTTTTTTAAAAATTAAAAATTTTTTTTAAAGTTTTCCCCGGGGGGCCCCAAAAACCCCTTTTTAAAAAAAAAAATTTCCCTTAAAAATTTTAAAGCCCGGCCCCCCTTTCCAGGTTTTTTGGGGCCCCCCCCCCTTTTTTTGGGAAAAAAAAAATGGGGGGCCCCCCCCTTTTTTCCAAAAAAAAAAAAAACCCCCCCAATTAAAACCCAAAACCCCCCCCCAAAAAAAAAATTTCGGGCCCAAAAAGGAAAACTTTTAACCCCCCCAAAAAAAACCCCTTTTTTTAAAAAAAATTTCCCCCCCCGGGGGGAAATTCCCCCCTTTTTTCCCCAAAAAAAATTTTTTTTTTAAAAATTTTTTTTCCCCCCAAAAAAACCCGGCTTTTTTTAAAAAAATTTTTTCCCCCCCTTTTTTAACCCCAACGGCCCTTTTCCCCCCCTTTTTTTTAAAAAATTTTTAAATTTTTAAAAAGGTTTTTTTTCCCCCTGGAAAATTTTTTCCCTTTTAAAAAAAGGGGGCCTTTTTTCCCCCCCTTTTTTCCCCCTAAAAACCCAAAAAATTTTTTTCCAAAAAACCCCCCCCCGGAAAATTTTTTGGGAATTTTTAAAAATTGGAAAAACCCCCTTTTTTTCCCGGGGCCCCCCCGGGGGAAATTTGAAAAAATTTCCCCCAAAAAAATTTTTCCCCCGGGGGAAAGGTTTTTTTCCCCCCAAAAAAAGGGAACCCCAAAAAAACCCCCCCCTTTTGGGGGGTTTTTTTTCCCCCTTTTTTCCTTTCCCCCCAAATTTTTTTTCCAAAAAAAACCCCACCCCTTTTTTTCCCCAAAAAAAAAGGGCCCGAAAAAAAAACCCCCAAAAACCCCCCCCCCGGGCCCCCTTTTTTAAAATTTCCCCCCCCCCCTTTTTTTTTTTTTTCCGGAAAAATTTTTTTCCCCCCCCTTTTTTTTTTAAAACCCTCCCCCCTTTTTTGTTTTTTTTTTCCCCCTTCCCCTTTTTCCCCCCCTTTTTTTAAAGGGGCCCCTTTTAAAAAAATTTTTTTTAAAAAATTTTTTGTTTTTTTTCCCCCCCCCTTTTTTTTTCCCCCCAAATTACCTAAAAAAAAAATTTTTTCCATTTTTTTTTTTCCCCCTTTTAAAAAAATTTTTTTTTTTTAAAATTTTTTTTTAAAAAATTTTTTTTTTTTTTTCCCTTTTTTTTTGGGGGGCCCGAAAATTTTTTTTTAAAAACCCTTTTTCCTTTTTTTTTTTTTAAAATTTTTTTCCTTTTTCCCTTAAATTTTTTTCCCGGGGTTTTTTCCCCCCCTTTTTTCATCCCAACCCCTTTTTTTTTTTCCCCCCCCCCCCCAAAAAAAAATTTTTAATTTTTTTTCCCCCCCCCCTTTTTTCCTTGATGGCTCCCTTTTCTGACCTTACTAGTCCGCTTTGCCCCCAGAGGGGAACCCCTATCCAAACTATCTCCAAATGGATAGCACACTTCCTTTCTGTTTTTTCCCCACCCCCCTTTAGCTCATTCACCCCTTTCCCCTTTCAGCCTTTTTTCTGTCCCTCCCGGGACATTCTCTCCTGGGTTTGTTCTTTCACCAAGCATTACCACCCTCTCTTTTTTCCCCCTTTCCTCTCTCCTCTCCCCCCCCTTTTCTTCCCGCCTCCACCCTTTTTCAGCTTTGGGAATCCCCTGTGATTCTCCTCCTCTAGTACATTTTTACTTCCTTTAGATGTTTTGAGTGTATTCACTGTTGCAGTCCTGGTTTCTCACCCTCCAGCCCCGTTGTCTCTCTGTGTGACTCTCTCTCTCCCTCGCGTGACTCTCTCTCTCCCTCGCGTGACTCTCTCTCTCCCTCGCGTGACTCTCTCTCTCCCCCTCTGTGTGACTTTCTCTCTCTCCCTCTGTGTGACTTTCTCTCTCTCTCTCTCCCTCTGTGTGACTTTCTCTCTCTCTCTCCCTCTGTGTGACTTTCTCTCTCTCTCTCCCTCTGTGTGACTTTCTCTCTCTCTCTCCCTCTGTGTGACTCTCTCTCTCTCTCTCTCTCGTGTGACTCTCTCTCTCTCGTGTGACTCTCTCTCTCTCTCTCTCTCGTGTGACTCTCTCTCTCTCTGACTCTCTCTCTCCCCCTCTGTGTGACTTTCTCTCTCTCTCTCTCTCCCTCTGTGTGACTTTCTCTCTCTCTCCCTCTGTGTGACTTTCTCTCTCTCTCCCTCTGTGTGACTTTCTCTCTCTCTCTCCCTCTGT